>NC_028356.1:6378846-6435006 GCF_000741045.1 Vigna radiata var. radiata | reverse complement strand
ATATATATATATATATATATATATATATATATTTAATTTATTTATTTGTTAAACCATTTTTTCAAAATTAAAATTAACAAGTTAAACATATTAATTGCAAAGTTACGTCAATTTGACTTTTCTGAGTCTAACCATAAGTAGAAGTGATGCTAGATTTATGTTTTCAAAATAAAAATTCATTCGAATTTTTAAAAAAATATAATGTTTTTCTTTGTGTTAATAGTAAAATAAATATTTTGAAAATTGCTAAAGGCATTTGTGGATAAGTTTTTTTTTTTTCAAATATTGAGGAGAATAAAATAAAATGGAAGATGAAATAAACTTTTGCATAATTTTTATAGTAATTAAAATTTAGTTTTAAATAAAAGCATAAAACAAATTTTATAAATTACTTTACAAATAAACTAATTTTAGTTTAGAAAAAAAGCTACTTCTATTTTCTTTCTTTTACATTATTATAATAAATATATATATATATATATATATATATAATATTATATTTATTGGAATGTAATTATGAATTAGTTTTAGATAAAACTTATAAAATAAAAGCTCATAAATTTTTAAAATTTTGAATTTAAAATACTATCAATCTTTTAAGTGAATTAAACTTAAATCTTCTCAGACTTGAATTTTTACCAATCAAATTCTCTCGTAAAAGATCCATCAATATCATTACGTAACTTTATTATCTAGTATCTCAAAATAATTATATATATATATATGTATATCTTCATATAAAATTATTAATAAAAGAAAAAAATACAAAAATTATAGAAGAACCGTCAAACAAAATATTAAGTTTGAAAATCAATTAAAGTTTATAAATATTATACATTATTGATAGATTTTCTTGTAAGTATGTGATTATTGAATTTGACTTCTTTTAAAACCAAAATCTTGTCATAAGGTTTTTTTCAAAAAAAGATTCAGTTATTTTACCACGATTAGAGAGAGTATAGATTATATTATTTCTAAAATTTAATTAAAGTTTTAGAGTGGACTAAAATTTAATTAAAGTTTTGGAGTGGGGCTAAACCCACTTGTCCTTAACCCACTTAAAAGGGGCTTGGGGGTTAGGGTTTTTTTCTGGCCCCCTACTTAAGGGGCTTCTTAAAATAGGACTTTTTCAATAATGGGTTGGGGCTGACCCTAGGGCCATGGGTTATATTGACACCTCTATCAATTATAATAAGAGAAAACAATCAAGAGTAATTTAAAATATAAAGGATTACAGTCATCCTAGAAATAGTGTTGGAAATTTAAAACTTAGAGAACTGAAGTATCTCAAAATAAATTGAACAAAAAGTGTTTCAATAGATCATAAAGAACTAAGAAGGTCCTAGGGAATCTATGCTGCAACATCTTCGTTTTCTTCCAAGGCATGCTCCAAGGAGACATCTCCTTCCTCTGCTCACATCCAAGTGGATGATGATTGCAACAAGAAAGCACACACAACATGGCACAAACACAAGCAATGCAAGGGTGAACTAATTATATAAAAAGCATACAATATGTCAAGCATAGAACATACAGGGGTTAACTTTAATCAAAACAGATCAAGGCATACATCCTAACATGTTGAATACTAGACCTGACTCGTCTGGACTTAGAATTAAAGTCGAGCTATGGCGGGTCTTGCACCCGTGGTGACTTATGAAGCTTGGGTTCCCCACCTTGTCACACTCACGAGGTTAGCATGTTCCGCGCCTCGAGGCATACTGAAAGCCCCCAAGACTAAGATCTCGTGCTACTCCTTATCACATGGTTCAATCTCTCTAGATGAGCTTGATTGACCATTGGAGCGTCAAGATGACCCCCAAGACTGAGCTTCCCATACTTTCATTCTAAACACTAAAAATCTCACTGAGATATTCTACATAGATGGAACTTAGTTTACCACTTGGATCGTACTTTCATCACTTTGTAATCATATATTTTTTTTGCCACAATTAACATATACACAATCTCAATAATATACATTAACTCGTTCATCACAAATTATAAAAGTAACAGTTCCATAATTTATCAATACCAGAATCTTTATAATTTATTTTCAATGCTTACACTCATATACACTGAAAACATGTTTCTTTTAATTCTATTATAATATTATAAATTATTATGAACATCACCAACTATCACCATTTTCTTTTATACATATCATAAGTACCTATTAATTTTTCTTTTATATAATTATATTATATTAAACTTTTATATATATATATATATATATATATATTAGTTTAATATAATATAAATATAAATATTTATAAGGTTACGTATCATATATATATATATATATATATAATTTATGCATTAATAATATAATATATTATGATACGTATTATCTCTAAATAACTTATAATGTTCCCTTAATTATGAAACTGGTTGCTAAATTTTTCATTACTACAAAATACTTGTTTTCCACCTCACATCACTACCTAATTGGTCACTGGAGAGGGTTCAGATGTCAGAACGCATCAGACTCACCTTCGGTGCTAGCACATATGACTAGTCACAACTGACTGGACCAGGCCAGGGCTGCTCTATGATAAGGGATGTGTCAACTCAGGTTTTTAAGTCCCCTCTATCCTACCAACAAAGAAAGTCTCTCAACCAGTTTTAATTAATTTATTTATGTTACCTAAACTAGTCTGTTGTGCTCTAAACCTCAAATGTCAATTCCTTTTTTTAATATTTTATTTCCTCTCACGGTAATCTAAAACAGTACCTGTGTATCCAATTGCTACCCAAAAAAGCTAATTAAATATCACTTAAGACCTTTTCCAAAACATCACTAATCACAGTCAATAACCCATTCAGAAACAATTCATAATCATCAAAACAGGACACATAAAATCAATCCTAGATAAATCATTTAAGCAGTATAGTACACACCAAAACTAATTACTTAAAACAGTAACATTACAGTCTCAATAGTACATCACATTTTTAATTCAACATGCATAAAACACTAAAACAGGTTCAAT
Organism: Vigna radiata var. radiata; assembly: GCF_000741045.1. Classification (NCBI taxonomy): domain Eukaryota; kingdom Viridiplantae; phylum Streptophyta; class Magnoliopsida; order Fabales; family Fabaceae; genus Vigna; species Vigna radiata. Next base: position 6,432,013 of record NC_028356.1, on the reverse strand, counting down.
TCAAAGCACCAAATTCAGAATTCAACATGCATATATTTTATAAAATAATTTCAAGCAAAATAATTAGCTCATCTTACCTCTTTTGCTTTCACTGGACAGTTCACACAAGACCTCCAAATAATACCCTGACACAGAGACAAGATCAACCGGACCTAAAATCACCAAAATGGTGATGGAATCAGCTCTTAGAGCTAAAATAGAGTACAAAATAGAAAGAGGAATATACTAACACATGAGAAACAACAAAGTTGCATACCCTAGGTCTACAACAGTTGGAGAGAAGGGGAAAAGTTGACTTACCAGCTAGATCGAAAAAATGTTCGGTTTGAATCGAAGCCCTTGACGCTACGAACGATTTGGCAGCACCAAATCAAGAATTGAACGGTTCACTTTGCTGGAAGTCTAGAGAGAAGGCAGAGAAATTGTTAGGGCAAGGGTTTTAGAGAGAGAGTGGAAATTAGCAAATGAGAAATCTGATTCTCAGAAAAGCTCCTTCCAAAACTAAGGCACCCTTAGTCTGATGGGCTTGGCTGCCTCCAACTAGGGCCCATTGACTTTTAAAAATTTTAAGGCCCTTACATCTGAGTTGATTAAAACATTAATATAATTAGTTATCCTTTGTATTGTTGCAATGTAATTACCATAAAATAAATATTAACATTAATAATGTATATATACAAATATACAAGCTATACTATTATATATATATATATATATATATATATATATATATATATATATATATATATATATATATATTGTTTCAGTGTATAGGGTTGAGAGAGACACTTTCACTATTAGAATTATTTTATTCTCTGTTCATATCTGTGCATTTATGTTTATATATTTTTATACTTATATTCTTTTTTTATATTTCTCTGATACCATGTTATGAGAAAAGAAAGGATTGGACCATGATTAGAGCCATGATTAGAGCCTATCCTAGCGAGTTCTAAGTGGGCATTTCTGTTTCTATTCCACCCATTGTCGGGCCAATATTGGACCACCCAATTTCAACTATCACGCACGAGATGTCTATACCTCGGCGTGAAGGGGGTGTGTTGGAAGTCCCACATCGACTAGAGATAAGGCCAATTTATAATATATAAGTGAGGTGCAATCCTCACCTTACAAGCCGGTTTTGTGGGGTTGAGTTAGGCCTAAAACCCACTTTCTAATATTCACAATTTAATTTTAACTTTAGTTTTCACTCAGTCTTTTTAATCTTCTAGAATCTTCCATCTTTCTCCTTGCAGAATCTTAGTACGAGTGGTAGATACTTGTTAAAGACACTCTGACGCTCAAGTTAGTCTTAAGTTACCTTACCTTTGTATGAGTGTTACTCCCTCCATCACCACACCATGCTTCCTCCACCTCCCCAAATTCTTTTAATTCCAATTCCATCTTTAGGTTAAAACTTTTTTACTTTTACATTTAATATTTTTTAATTAATTTGAAAATCCTATTTCTACTATTTTTGTTGCGTAGTTGCCCCCCCGTCCCCCCTCCCCCCCACCCACACACACACACCCAAGCTTTCGACAGCCACATGAACGTCAACCGTGCACACATCAACCAACCCCCTCCTTCCTCCACCGCCACCTTTTCTCTTCCCACTTCTTCACCCTACATCAACATCCCTCCTCAAGACCTTATTGCAAATGGTGGGTTATTTTTACTCTACCCTATCTGTATAACAGGAATTGAAGATAAAAGCTTATGGAATAGTCATGGCCCCTGTTAAAGGGAGCCATTACGTCATCAACTTCTTTGATAATAAGAAGTTGAAATAAAATTTTATTCTGTTACTATAATTAAACGTACTCTGACTAAAAAAGAGAGATGACATCTCAAATTCTCAGCCTCAAACAAACAACTTTACCTTGTTTCGTTTAATCTTTCTATGCTTCTTTCGCGAGAAATTTAAAAAGATAAAGGAATAAAAAGAGGAAAAGAGAAAACAAACCTCGAACCACTCTATAAGCCTCTCTCTTGTATTCCTTCTGCTCACCGACATAAAAAACATAGTCGTTGGCATTGACAAAGGTAGGTCACCATTCAGACAATTTTCTTTCAAACCGAACATTACTCTTCTTGGAGCGCTTAACAGAGTCCCAAATCGGGGGTGATAACGGATTTGAATTACTCCTCTGGCCCCACGCAACAACCACCTCTTTTCCACCGAGACTCCAGTCCCTCCACACCAAAAGAGGCCAATTGTTAGACGCGTTATGACGCCACAACGAAAACCTAGAAATCAATCGGGCCAAAACGCTGAAAACGAAAAACATGAGCAAGGTCAAAGTTGCTGAAGTTTCGAGGAAATACAAGGTGGAACGACGGCAGGAAACAACGAGTCTACGATTGTGGTTGAGAATAAGGAGGGTTTGCAAATCGAGTTAAGGGTCTCTTCCGGAAAGCATGAATCAGCAAATGTTAGATTGGAAAGCGGTCAGAGGAGTGAGGTCGATGACAACTTTGAGCTTGTGTTCAGATGAGGAAGATGTGGAGGTGGCGGAGGGGGGAATGCCTTGTTGTGGCGTTTGCGGCTACGGCTTCGGCAGCGAAAGGAGGAACAGACGACGATGTCGATAGAGGTGACGACATGGGTAGGGTGGAGGGAAGTGGAAGGAAGAGTACATGTGCTGACAGAAAACATATAACTACTTTGTTTTTTCCTAACACAACAATACAACTCTTCCACCTCCCTCCTCTTAAACGAACGTCAGCATCTGTAACCCCCGATTCTTAAATCGATATTAGCATCCGTGGACGGATATTGACATCTGTTTGTCCTTCAACAGATATTCGTCCACGAATATTGACATCCTTTACTCAAGGACAAGAAAGGAATGGGAAGGTGAACAATGTGTAGTGGTGGAAGGAGTAACTCTCCCTTTGTATTTATAAATTTCTAAATGAGTTTTTGATTAGTATAAGTCCAATCATGACCCAATATTGTTTAAACATGTTTTTACTTTATCAAGAAGATTATATTATAGACCGAACAATTGTAGTTGTTATTATTGACTGTTCTGTTAACCTATTTATTATGTGTTCTTAAGTTTGACTTATATGATTGATCGATCGTAAACATGTACCAATCGATCCATATAATACAAGTAGTAAATGTTTTCATTTATTTATTATATTGGTTTTACAAATCCATATAAATATGATCAAACAGAGAAGGATAAATTTTCTATAATCATATAACTGAGATAATATACTATATCAACTTTTGACATGGTTGTGATTGAAAGTTTAACGTAGTAATGTTTGGCTTTTGGTAAACATTTTATCAACATTTTTCATTGTATAACTCAAAATCTCAAACTTTACTACTTTGAATGAATATGAACCACCATAGTTGCTTTATCTAATATCCACCAAGAGAGTTGTTACGTACAAAAAAAAAGTGTTGCAGAGGAAAGTATGAAGGGCACATAAATGGAACGTTTTTCCCAATGCAGGCTTTAGAATGACGTGAATATCACTTATTTAACAAATCAAAGCACAACTCATGCAAATATATATTTCATTCAGAGCTAATTAGTTTGATTGAATTTGCTGTCTATTTTGTATTTTCTATACTATTTTTTCAAAATGAAAATGAGATTGGGAGAGAGTATATATTTTTATATGACTTTTTTTTCGCTTAGACTAGAATGAAACAAAGAATAATCTTTTTTTTTTTATGATTTTCACTTTAGTGAAAACTAGTCTCTCAAAAGAATTGTTTACATTGAATATAGGAAATATAAACGTGTATATATATGACCAATTTGAATTCAGTTATTTAAAGTATTTAACTTTATTTATTCGACATTTGACTTATATAATTAAGGTAAAATAAAATATATATAAGGAATTAATTATCAAATCAAGTGTCAAATTAATTGGATTTGTTATGGCCTAGTGGGTTGGATTTGGAGCTCTTGGTTTCTGCTTAGTGGTTGGTGTGTGGCTTGCTTGTGTGATAAGGATAATCCAATATATATCCCAACTTTCTTTTTTTTTCCTATGGCAATCATTTTCAATTTTTTGAAAAGGAAAAAATGAAGCTTGACAAGACACTACAGAGGCCCAGTAAATTACTAATAGTCTTCTACACCATAAAAAAGAAGAAAAAAAAGAGAAAAATCACAACATGCATACGTGTACGATTAACTTCCAGAATTCATGGCAGACACACTTATTGCATATTTTACAGGGTTAAATATGTTTTTAGTCCCTATATTTTGGGGTGATTTTGATTTTAGTCCCTCTTTCAAATTAAGGTATAATTTAGTCCTTCAACTTTAGAAAACTCGGGTTTTAGTCTTTTTTATCAAATTTTTTTAATTTTATTTGTTGTTTCAAATGCGTTTCTCAGTTAACATTGAAGCAAAAATGTGTCAAACAGTATAAACAATCCAAATGCTATAATGAAACGTGCTTGAAACAACAAATAAAGTTAAAAAAAAATTGATAAAAAAGACTAAAACCATAATTTTCTAAAGTTGAAGGACTAAATTGTACCTTAGTTTGAAAGAGGGACTAAAACCAAAATCGCCCCAAAGTATAGGGACTAAAAACATATTTAACCCTATTTTATACCACCTAAGTATTTCGTTGCACTTGCATTAACGCATCTCCATACATTACTAATGCCTTTTATTCATATGCGAGAAAAAAAAAATTATATATTAGAAATTCAGACTAAAGATAAAACATAATTATAATACTTAAATGAATGTAAACCTATTTTAAGGTTATATTACATTTAAAGTCGAGTAGTAAAAAAAAATAAATCGAAAGAAAAAGAAAAGGAAGAATTATAGATACAACTATAGTCTTTCTTCTCAATTGTTCTTAAGAAAAAAATACTGAATTATATTATAGTTAATTGTACTATATTATACTAAAAAGAACTTTAAATATATTGTTTTATGGTTCAGTTTTTAAAAATGAACTTAATAAATTTTTGGTTCACTTACGTCCTAAAATAACTATAGTGTTTTTTTTTAATTTTTTCTCTTATGTAATTATTTACAAGTAAATTTATTAAAAAAAATGGTCTATGTTACAAAAGTGTAAAACGTTGAGTTAATTTATCTTTAAATTTAATTTGTTATATATTAATTCAAATAAATTAAATTTAACTATTTGATTATTAACATTCTCTTTTTAGACATTCGATATTAGATTCATATAAATTGTACTAAATATATTAATTTTATTTTTCATTCTATTCATATATTCTTTTAAACTATTAAGACCGCATTAGTTTTATCCAAAAATATTTATGGAAGAAAAATTAAAAAAAAAGTTTCTTTTTTCTATAAACTACATGTAATTTATACCTTAAAAATTAATGAGATGAAATTTTACAAACAAATTTATACATAAACTAATTAATTTATATACTCAGGTGGTTTTTTTTTCTAATAAGAGTATTTTTCCTCTAAAAAAGTAAAAATTGTATAGTAGTTAAAATTAGTGTTGTTTACAATTCAGTTAATAGTTTAGTTCAATTTATATTGTAGTTTAGTACAATTTACAATTCAGTTAGTAGTTCACTTCAGTTTATATTATAGTTTACTACAATTTATAATTCAATTAGTAATTCAGTTCAGTTTATATTATAGTTTAGTACAATTTAGTACATTACTGTTCAGTTTGATAAAACAAAAAACAGAGTTTAAACAAATTAGTTTTTAGTTCAGTACAGTTTTTAGCAGTACAATGCAGTACAGTTCCATTTGCCTACCCCTAGTTTTGACTTTGTACAGAGTGCAACAATTTTATCAGTTGAAAGATTCTTATTTGTCTCTCGCAATGGAGAAATGCTTCATTTTCAATGTGGATTTAAGTTTCCATTGGTAAAGAATTGGATTTTAAATCTAATTTAACTCCACGAAATCGGTTTGTAAGAAGAGCTTTGTATCTTATTTATATATTATAAATTGACTTTAACACACTTTCTTTATGCCGAGAAATAGACATCTCGAACGTGAGAGTTTAATGAGTAGTCTAATAGTGACTCGACAACGAGTGAAACAGAATGTTCACATAAATCTCGTTAAAATAGACTTTAATCATAGTTCTGATATCATATTAAAAAATAAATTTTAACCCTAACTCAATTATACAAAATTAAGTTTCTTAGTTTCGATAAAAAAAAGTACTAAATAATATTATATGAAAGCAATTGAAAAGGTAAAAAGAAAGATAAAGGTAGGAGTTGAATAATCGTGTCATTTCTCACGTCTAATTAGAAAAAAAAAAGGTGATTCTTATCAAGGTACAGTTGAATACGTGTCCCTTGGACACAATTAATTAAGTACTTGGAAAAAGAGAGACACACTTGAAAACAAATTTGACATGATTGATTCAATTCACACTCACAGCTAATTTAATTGTGTTATCACTTTTTGTAATTGGGGTAGTAACTATAAACTGTAATAGATATTCCAAAATATATCATTTTCAAAATTTTCTGTCAAAAATGTTCATACCACATGCTCATTTAAGTGTATTATCCTCAAAAAAGTATTTTAAAAATTAATTATATAAAACGATATGTTTTTAAATATGTTGGATATATGTGAAGTGATTTTAAGATGATCAGTTTATAGTTTTTTATAATAATAATAATAATAATAATAATAATAATAATAATAATAATAAGTCTAATTAATCAGTTGTCTTAGTCATCCTTTTAAGATTAGATGTATTTTGTTTTTATTTATAGGCGTCATTAAAATCCAGCCATAAAAAACTAAAGAGTAAGACAAAAATTAGAATTTGTGATCCATTAAATTACCTCAATGATTCAATGCACAGGTTGAAGAATGTGTGAAAATAAGCACTTGTCTATGGCAATGAATCCTATTCCCTTAACTTTTTATATACTGGCGTTTCTGTACAGCGTGTGTTTTTATTTTCTTTATTCCAAATTAAAAAAATTATAGGTTGGAAGTAACGATCTAATTATGATTTAATTAATAATAATTATACTTTATCATAAATTAATCAGTATTAGATATAATTATTATTATGTAATATTGTATTTATCATACGGATAATGATATTTAGACAATATTTTTTTGACAATATTTGAACATTGATTATGTGTCAAATTGTGATTGGTAAAAAATTACTCCACAATAATATTTATGATTATTATTATTGATTGTGGAGTAATTTTTTACCAATCATATATTCAAATGTTGTAAAAAAAAAATGTTGTCTAAATATCATTATCCTTATTATAATCAATCCGATACTTCAGTAGTCTAATATTGTATTTATTTTGTAATATGTCTAACCGTATGATTTTCCAGTCTAATATTGATTAGACGGGTAATATATTTTAAAATAAAATGTATAAAATAATAATTATTTATTAAAAAATGCAAAAATTCATGTTATGTAAAAGTATATACATATATATACTTAATGTTAAAAGAATAAAATATTATTTTTAATTAATGACTAATAAAATAATGCCTATAATTTAGGAAAAGTAGTATTCCTATTATTTAGTATGTGCAGCAACGTTATGAATTTGGGTTGTTCGAAAATAATAGAAAAACGACAACCCATATGACAACATCTATTTAAAGCAACAATCAAATCACTGTAATAGCACAAAAAAGAAAAGAACACTGAATGAGAAATATATTGAGTTGTTCTAATTAGAAGATAAGAGACAAGCAATTTCATGCTCTCCTCGTAATCCAACTCCAACAGGAAATCTTTCAAAACTATAACCAACAATAATGAAATTAAGATGTTTTGTTGTTGGTTTTTCAAAATTTTAAAACATACGACATTTGATGAAAATAAAATATTCAATTTTGAAACCTTTTCATGGTTGTTTTAAACCAAGAAAATTTAATAGAAAATCTATTTTTAAGTTGAATATACTTGGTAATTATTTTAATGATCATTATTAATATTAAGCTGTCATTTGGTATTGTTTATCATCGTACAAATATGTTTTTAAAGTAAAAGATAAAAAAAAAAAACTAATTTATTTTGAATATAAAACTAAAATAATTGATACTAAAAAAAGACCTTTTATTTTTTCTTTTAACATACAACTAAAAACATTCACATCATGGCAGAGTGGTCTTTATGGTGAAAGCCAAGGTGACAAGTTTTCTAATATGTTATGCGAGTCAAAACGTTGTCGCTCGTTGGTGAATTAAAATATATGATTAATATTATAAGCTTTTTTGATAAAGTTTTATATTGTATAAGTAACGATTGTTTGTGAGGATTGATAATGTGAAATTGTAAATTTGACTAAAATTTCTTTAATGTTTATCGCTAATAAATTTGGTTTAAATACTTATATACTACACGATAAAACAGTGACCATTCAATAATGCAGCTTGTATATTCTATATTCTATAATATGAAAAATAATTTTTAGATCCTTCGTTCACATACATCTAGGGTTATATACTTATGATAAATATTTTATTATCAGTTTGAAGATGTTGTTGTGGAGAGATACATAACAGTAGATATAGAACGTAAGCTGTGTGCAATGAATGTCCTTACACTGATAATGCTGTGAACAGAAGAAAATATCACGGGTGCCCTTTATCATTCTGTCAGTTGGTTGCAATAACATGGTGTCAATGCTCATTTTTCAATTATCTCTTTCAACCTATTTTCATGGAGGACAATTATATATTTTGATAATATTTTTTGACAATTTTTTTGACAACAAAATATGTGTCATCATTTTATTGATCTATTTGAATTTATGTTTAAAAAATATTTAAAACGAACCAATCACAGACTGTCATTATCAAAAAATTGTTAAAAAAGTATTGTTAAAAGAAGTTTTTCCTTTCTTCAACATTCGACAACTCACACTCTTGAAGGCCCTATCACTCTGCTTCAAACTGCTTTTTCAGCTGAATACTTCATATCAATTTTTCCTTTCTTTTCCCATTATCTTTCATCCTCTTTCTTTGCTAAACATATCTTTTGCTTAAAATACTCACTAATTATGCATCATTCACTACACTTAAAATTTTATGAATAATTAAAGATTTATTGTAATAAAGGACTTTTTTTTTTCTTAACATGGTGTGGAAGTGATGAGTGGGTCCACTGCGAAATAATAGATGTATAGAAGAGTGAAATTGTATGTAGTAATCTAAAAAGTGCATGATTATATTTGCTGGGTAATGCAATGCTTTATGTGCATGGATATTCTTAAATATTTAAAGAACATGTTACATATATGAGTACATTATATAATAATCCAACAATTCTTTATTTTCCTTTGTTATAACATCTAACAACTTCTAAATAAAACAACTTATATAAATACTCATTTAATTAAGAAAGAAATCCTGGTAAAAAGCGATTATTTCAAATCCCAAAGTTCAAATAACTTGATATATCAATCCACTACATTCAATTTAACTCAAAATATTTTTCCAAATTACTCAGGTAAAAAATATAATTGTATACATTTAGTTAAGAAAAAAAATCCAAGTCAAAATGATCATGTAACTTAGTAGTATGTTGTTAAATTACTGTACGCAACATTGCTAAAAATTAGTTAGGAATAAGTTGCTATAAATTTACTAAAAAAATAAGTGTGGAAAATTTATTAAAAAATAATTGTGAAAAAATTACTACAAATAATGAAAAAGTTGTCTAAGGACACAAAGCTCCTAAATCTAACTACCATATATTATTATCAATATTTTGAAGTAAAATATTAAATTAATAAAAATTATTATAGCTTTACTTTTTAAAATAATAAAAGCTTATTTGTCATTTTAATATATTTTTGTACATTAATATTTTTAACGAAATCGTATCAATTATGATCGTCTAGGCATAAAGATAAAGAAAAAATTATCATTTTGCTAGTTAAAATAGCAGTGTGTGACGGTCCACTTTTTTTTTTAATTTAATTTTATTAGTTTTAAAATATTTTATATTAGACAGTTTATCTTAAATATTATACTATTATGCAATAAAACATTTTAATTACTATTACAATAAATCACAATTTTACCTATATTTGTGCACAATGTAACAACCTAATTGTAACATATAATGAGAAGGTTAAGTAATTATACCAAATATATAGGTGTAAATAAATAGTTAATTATAATTTTTAATATGAAAATATTGCTAAATAGTATGTCAAAAGAAGTGACAAATTAATTAATAACATCTCTGTTTATATTATATCTATATAACTACTAAACAATTTTAATGTTATTCCTCTCTTATCTGAATTATCCTAAGATCTCGTAAAAAATAAAATCATAATAAGAATATACAAATATCATAACAAAACACACAAGATAAATTTAGAGGAATTTAAAATCATGCTATTAATTTTAATTACTAAATGTTAGAATAAATCCTACATTTACAACACATTTAATAATCTAAGGTCTAAAGAGTATCACAAAAGTAAGGGCTCTTGTGGCTCTTTAATGGATATACTTAGACAACATTTTTTGACAATATTTAAATATCATCTACGTGTCATTCTGTGATTGGTTCAAAATTACTCCACAATCAATAATAATAATTATAAACACCATCATAGACCAATCACAGAATGACACGTAAATGATGTTCAAATGTTGTGAAAAAAAAATGTTGTCTAAGTATCATTATCCCTCTTTAATATACCAACATACACATGACACAATCTTCAAATGACTAGTGTATTGAGTAGACTTTGAGACTCTCCACTTATCATACTCACTCTTGCTTCTTAAGGCTTATAGTTATATCATGATAAGCTCATGTCCTCTACCAAGGAGTATAAGAGGGTAAATCTCACATATGAGAGGGTAATATTTGATTCTCTTACCAAATCCACGTATGAAAATCTCCTTCAACTCTCATAACTAAATATATTTCTCTATTTCAGTTAATATTAGTCGAATCAAAATAGTCTCACTTCTATTGTTCAATACACTCAACTCATCACCATACATAACAGTATCCCCAAACCAGGAATCACTACCCTATCATATCACATCATTCATATCAAATGACACAAAAAGTTCAACTCGATACAACATTCGCATATTACATGCCTTTTCTTTTTTTCACACATAAATCAAACATTATTAGTTTCTTATCACGCATAAAACTATAATATGAAATTTCATCTATCAAATAGGACAACACCCTGTGAACATTCCCTAGCACCCAACACCCTAAGCCCTTGGAATCCCAGGAATTTAAATCCTAGCTAGTGTCCAATGTTAGATCTTTCTAGGCTCACTATCAAGTAAGCGCCTTGGAGCACTGAAACTCATTGTCTAGTTAGTACCCAATGATTTTAGGGTGGAGTCCGACGCTAACATTTGTGGAGCTCACTAACCTTTAGTCTCAAACTGACACCAAATAGTTTTGTAATATTGTCCAATATTATATCATAAGCATATTCTTGATTTTTCTATACTAAGTTATCAATCTGTGTTGGAACAATTTTCCAAGAACTTAGGGAAACAAGATGAACAACAATGTAGACTTGATATATTCTTCTAGGCGTGAATACACGCTTTCTTAAAAGCAATATTTCGTCCCTTATAAGAGTGAAGGGGATCACGAAATCCGCTTTTGAGATACAAAGAAGAAATACAACGATGATACTCACTCTTAGTATTATTGTTAAACAAGAATATGCTTCTGAGGAATTGATTTGTGTGTTAAGAGAATGACAGAATGAATTTCAATAGAGCACAAAATCCCTTTATATAAATGTTGATCAGGCATCAATCCAAGAGATACTAGATTTTGATTAGTTACATTTCTTCATGAATGATTGTAAGTTTTCATGAATAGCAATTCTTCATGAATGGTAACTCTTCATGAATGATTGTAACTTTTCATGAATGGTAACTCTTCATGAATAATTGTAACTCTTCATGAATGGTAACTTTTCATGAATAATTGTCACTCTTCAAGAATCTGAAAATTGTCTCTAATACTCTTAAATTCCAACAATCTGTCTATCTAGATTATTTCATTTTTTTCTTTAATTCAAAATACCATGTTATAGTTCAAACTAGGTCTAGATAAAAGAAATCGAATAATCTTATTATAATCAAATCAATTTCACACATCACATATTCAACTCAAACAAATTTCCAACGAGTTTAACATCCAATCAAACAATTTACTAATTTGGTTCAACGTGCCAAATTATAAAATTTCACAAAATTAATTTGTTCGTTGTGTTTGCTTCTACCACATAAATATTAAAGTGGACTTGGATATTGAAAAAGATGAAAAATGAGATCAAATTCTCAAAAAAAAAAAATCTAAAAATAATATTTTAAAAAAAAGTTTTTTTTAAATAAAACTCTTATTAATAAAATTCCATTCATAACTTAACTTTTTAATGATAAAATATTCGAATATAATTTTTCAAAACCATTGTATGCTCTTATCTATTTTCTAGACATATATATCACATTACTTATTTTGTTATGACTTTTTCTTTCGTTTTTATTTCTTTCCTTTCTCTTTAATTAGTAAAAGCAAACAAGTATATCATTTTAAATCAAATCATGTCATTTTTTTATAATGCATGGAGGTGGTAATAAACTCTCTCTTGGCAGTAAATGAACTTTTTTGAAAGGTTTTTATCTGATTCATAAAAGTCCGTGAAAGGGCCAATAATAACAGTCAAATTAGTTTGTTAAAATAAAGTCTTACAAAGTATAAAGAAATATGTTTTTTAATATTTTTTAGAGGAGACCTAGGGTTTACAAGGAAGAGAAAAAGGGAAGGAATAAAAAAATAAGATTTATTAAAATTATGTTTTTTATTTTTTTCTTTATAAAAAATCTAGAAGTTACTTAATTACAATTATTTACTGGAATTTTAAAAAAAAAAAACTTAGAGTAGTTTTGTTAGGTTATGAAATGAAATAATCCATTGGGACTTAATGAAGATTTAAAATGCCACTGTTAATGAAATTCATTCTTGAGATTATATTATGTGATAAATAACTTCAATTTCAGTGAGTATTTGTGTCAATAAGCATTAAATCTCGACTATTATCTGTGATGGCAAGTTAAGCAGAATTTTGTTATAAAATTATTTGTATAAACCAAGTACATGTACTCTATCTGAAGCTAGTTATGCATAGGTGTAAGTAATATTAACTTCAGCTTTTAGAAGAATCAGTGAAGGAACACCCGATGGGTGTAGTTGTTGGTACATCTAAACTCAATGCATTCGAATGTCAGATTCTATATATAAGCTGCAATGAATTTCTGTATCTTACTACAACTGGAAAACGTCATTGTCCTGCTCATGCTGCATAAATTCATGTTAAGAGAATATAAATGGGAACACAAAAGTAATTAAGAGAATATATTATCTTTATTCTAAAAGTATACTGTCAGAAGGTGGTAGCAATTTCCTGCATTTCTCTTTTACTTTCTGCATTGCCAAAACCTTCAAGTTTTCAACTATATCATAGTATTATATGTTTATGCAGAGGGATATATATGTGTATATAATGTGTTTTAAGCTTTGGCATAAGCAAATAAATTTCGAAAAGAAACAGAGTTGAGATTGGTGAGGGAGAGAGGAAGGTAAGAAAGTGCAGGTAAGTAGTGTGAATTATATGATGAAGAATTTTTAGGTAATCGTGTTGATGGCAGAAGACATCACATCGACCCCATTTGTGGGTGTTAAGTACTTGTGGGGAATACGAGTGGCAATGAAATGTACTGTAATCTGAGTTTGACAGATGACATTATCGTACCTCCATGGTACATGTGTGGGCCTCTTGTTCTTGGGGTAAAAGAACCTTCCTCCATAGCCTTTCCTCTTTAGAACATTTTCCTCTCTTTTTCTCTCTGCATAAAAAACCAAATCATATGTTTGATTGTGTTGTGTTGTCCATGTTAATTTATGTAATCCTGAGAAAAGTATTGATTATGAGAAGGTTTTTTCACCCATTGAGAGATCTGAAAGATGGTAGAGGAGGTTCTTGTTTGTGAGATATTTGTCTACATTCATAATTGAGTTCTGACTACTCGTTGAGTCAGATGTGTGATCGAAATTGACACGACCAGCTCCAAGTGTCAGTAAATCGTACTGTGAGTTGGATCATGATTCAGGAAAGTGTCTTATTAGTTTGTATTTCAGCTCCAGTTTGTGAGATCTCTCAGCATGAATCATGGAACAGAAATCACAAGGGTGACCCAAAGTTCATAAGAGAACAATCAACGTAAGTAAGTAACATGTGCAGAAAGTGAATTGACCTAAAAACCAATATATATTCCCCATCTTTCGCGGCCATTTTGCAGCCTAAACACTCCAATAACTGCACTTCTTCATGAACTAGTCAAAAATACAAGACATCTTTCAACACCACGAATCATTTTATACTTTAAAACAACCACCACCACATGCTTTTCATTTATTTTATAAAACCCCACAAATATCTTTTAAAGGATTCACTTCTCGTATAAGAAAAACTATGTTGTTGTTTCTTGTTTATAAAGATATGCTCCTTTTTTATTTTTCTTACATAATTTTTTTTCCATAGTTTTATTATTTATTATATAAATATTTTGAAACTAAACTAAAGAAAAAAATAAAATTATACTTGTAATTGTTTATAAGAAAAATAAGTTCTCAAACTAAAATTTGCACTGAGGGACAGTAGTTGATGGAGGTTGTAAATACATTGTGAAATTATTTTTTGTTATAAATAAATTGACGTGGGCGTTTATTAAATTTTAAAACATCTGTAAGAAAGTGAATACATCTGTGACTAATTTTGCTAATAATGTTTAGAAAAATTATGATCTTTTTTAGTTAAAGAAAAATGGAAATTTTACCTCTTATTTTTAATATAATTTGTTAAAAATTTAAATGAGTCTAAAATGAAAAAAAAAAGAGAGAGAGAAAATTAAGTAAAATAAAAGAAAAAAAAATCATAAAATCATTGTTTTAAGATTTTTATTTAAAAGTGATGTGAATGATTTGTAAATTGGATTTAGTCTACAATTATTTCAAAAAAAAAGAATAACTTTGGTTCGCTTGAATTCTCAATCTGTGCTTCTTTTGTTATTATAATTTATAGATTGGAAAAAAAGTATGCAAATTTTTTCACATCCTTGATTTTGAAAGGCATTTTTTAGTCCAACTAAACCCTAAGTTTAATATATTCATCTTAAGTTACCATAAAAAAATATTTAATTAAAATATAAAAATAAATTTATGCCAAATTATGCATTGAATCAGAACTATAGATTTTGTTAAAAGAATTTAGAGATTAAACTGTGAATAAAAACCACAATTAATTAATAATCATAGTAAAAGGGATTAGAATTGTAATGAGAAAGCAGCCGGTTTATCCTTGCTAGCAGCTAGTGTTAATACAAGAAGAGGATTACTTCCTCCACCAGTCCACGTTGTTTCCCACACCACCATATACTAAA
Source organism: Vigna radiata var. radiata (assembly GCF_000741045.1). NCBI lineage: Eukaryota > Viridiplantae > Streptophyta > Magnoliopsida > Fabales > Fabaceae > Vigna > Vigna radiata. The sequence continues at coordinate 6,416,552 of NC_028356.1, read as the reverse complement.
AATATATTTTTTCAATTAATTTCCGAATCCGTTAAAATTTTCAAAAATTTCTTAAACAGATTTTAAAATCAATTTTCAAAAAATTTCTTCACTTGACATCGTTGAATAAAAATTATTTCAACGCATGTCGACATCCGTTGAAAGATTTTTCGAAAACCTCAACAAATTTCAAAATCTGTTAAAGACTTGAAAAATCTTTCAATAAATGTCAACATTCATTAAATTAATTTTCCTTTTAGTGGATGTCGACATGCGTTGAAGGAAAAAAGGGAATGTAGGATTTTTTAAAATATAAATGATAGTTTTAAAATTTTTTAAAAATATGGTGGTGCAGGAAGCAATGTACAAGGTAGTGTAGAAAGTAACCCTCGCACAAAAATCTTTTCTTGTCAAATTTACTGTAGTACACCAAAAGAAATAGGCCCAACTATTTTGGGCTTTCTAAAGCTTTGGGCTTTATCATTGCGAGAACCCAAATGAGAATCCAAATAAAGTGAGGTTGAAAGAAATATGAAGTTAAGTCCAAATCTCTTATAACTCTTGCATGAATAGTAGCATATATATATATATATATATATATATATATATATGCAGATAATAAGAATAAATTAAACTTTTAATCTGTAATTATTGTCTGAGAAAAGTAATTAATATTTTTCAGTTTTTGCAAAGTATGTTATTTGGAAGGAAAGTTTGGTGTGAAATTCTCTATAGTTTTAAACTATTTATTGTGTAATTAGACCAAAGAGAGTAAGACTATATGTAAATATTATTAATTATTAACACATGATTGCATGTGAACAAGTTGCCTTTCTTGTCCAACGCCAGTATGACTTCTTCGAGAAGGAAAATATAAATAAAATTTTCCTCACATAATAAAATATGTTTGTTATTTTTATTAGAGTTTGCATTTGTCTGAGGTTCAAATTGGTCGTTTAAACCAAAATTCCTGAGTATTTCCGCTCATTTTATTTTTAGAAAAAAAAAATCTCTTAATGAGAATGTGTTTACATACTTTTTGGTCGATTCTTTTTTAGATTGATTTTCTTTGATTGATAATTCTTGAGTGGTTATTTTTAGATCGATTGATTAACTATTTTTAGATTGATTATCTCTGGTCGATCATTTTTTATTGAATTGATCATCATTATTTGGTCGATCATTTTTAATTGATCAACCTTTAATTGAAATTTTGTTATATTTATTCATCTAAACTATATTTTGGTATCGTATTATTTGTCTGATATTAAAAATTATACATATATAATTTTGGTTAAATTTATTTATATATATTTAACTCAATTTACTTTTTTCAAATAATATTTCAGTAAAATTTATAAATTTTAACAAACAAAAAAAATTCAAATAGTTAACAAAAAAATTTAGCACTAAATAATTGACAAAAACACGAATTTATAATCCTTTTTTATATGTTATCCCGCTATAAATAAAAGAAATTCATCATAAACAAGTGTAATTTTAATCTTATAGATCAGTTTATAAAAATGAGTTAAACCTAAAATTTATTTTATCTTAAGAAGATGTTACTTATAAAATCTACATTGACATTTATTATTGAATTGTTGTTAAATTACTCTTTAATATCTAATGACACGTTAAATATCTATATAAAATAGAATTAAATTTTAAATCCACTTTTAGAATTGATACAAGAATCTAAATACGAAAAATATTCTTTGAAACACATAAAACTTTTATACTTATTTGACATTATTTTTATTTATTTTCTATTCTTTCATTTTTTAAAAAATATAAAAATTTACATTTTTATAATTATTTTATTTTTACATTCCATGTTAAACGAATGAAAAAGTATTTCATGATACCATTCTTCTCAATCTATTATAAGAATATCTGACTGCTATCGGCATTGAGCTAGAGAGTCACATTCGGCTTTACGAGTGCAAATTTCCATGTTTACACGTTTCCTATAGCTTGAAACTGCACGTGATGTGTTTTTTGGGGACCTCAACTGGGTAAATTGGTTAAAAAAGTCACAATTTTTAAGTAAATTAACCCCTAAGTTTCTCGACATTGTTGCACAGTCACATAATTCATCACCAATTTGAAGATAATAACGTCTCTATACACTGTCAGAAAATGGGTACTACCGTACTAAAAAAAATGGCTTGTCTCTTGTCTCTTGTCTCTCAACCCTGGAGTTTTATCCTTCTTGGTTTTCTTTGGTCCCCAAAGTTATTTATCAGTCTAAATCCATTGCATATAAGTACAACCTTATTAATGTAAATGGGGAACTCAAACATGTTCCTGTCAACCAGGATTTTCTTCAATGTAAAGTTTGTAAGCAACATGAATGTTGCCAAAACAAGGTAGCATTAGTGACAATTGATGTTTCCTAAGCCATTGCAATTAATGTTGTAACATGAGGTTCTTCTACTTTTGCTCTTCTTCAGCCTTCATGATTTTGCATGATTAAGCAAAGGGATTTCTGGACTGATCAAATCCACATCCTTATCAAGAATCAATCAAGAACAGACACATATTCTTCTATTTTCATATCAATCATTATATCATATCATTAGATTATAATCATAGATCATTTCGGAACTAGATGCATAATATAAGTGTTTTCCATAATCGATTCTTGAAAATAATATTCTCGCTGACATTGATTTTATGTTTGTTATCCATGTCACGTTTGTTCATAATCAATATGACCAAAACAAAGAGCATCAACCGAACAAAAGATCGTATGAACATGGTATGCAGTTTTAACTACCATTTGTCCTTGCTGTATCAGTATTCTTTTTTTTTCTTTGGACTATATAATAGGACGAATTGAAATGTATTCATAAATTACAGAATATACGTTAGGCCCAAGTCTAGCCTCAACCGAAGACAGAGTAGGATTTGGATGACTGTTTTTCATCTGTATACTGATACAATCAAGCACCAATCATTTTATACTGATACAAGTTATCATATTCAGATATAACAACACAAACCATTACTTCATTATGAAATTTATGTGCAAAGTTAAAGGTTAGTGATGAATAAATAATCTTAACAGAAATTATATATGGCCAAAGTCAACAATTCAGCAGCTTTCAAAATAAGTTTTTGGGGGGCTAAGTTTTAGAGCTCCAACACAACAAAAGCATATGGCATGCTTCTAATTTGCTGCTTGTTTGTTAAGGTTGTATTTCACTACTCAACATAACATACCATGTGAAGCCATTTATAAACGCGCCATGATGTAAACCTGATTCTGATAATTAATGCTTCATTGCAGAAAAAGAGGTTAACAGATCCTTGTCCATTTTCCGTTTTGTGGTTCAGGGTAGGTAGACTGAACTTGTAGTGAACAATCATTTCTAAGGGAGACATGTTTTCTCATACTAACTATTTGAATAGGTTAACATGACAGTNGAATATGCAGCTTGCCNCAAAATCTTGGAATTGTAAGTTAAAAATTACACTACAATTGAGTGGATATAAAGTAACTAAGAGGACACTAATTTAGAAGAAAGAGAACTTTATAGTTTCTTCAGTGTTGAGCTTAAGTAAGGTTATCCATTTAACAAGAAATTGGTTTACGGTCTTTGAGAATTGTGAACCGTGGCCATTATTTGCTCAATTTTATCTATCGTATCTAAGTGATGACTTACAAGAACATTGAGAACTAGAATGATGATTTCATGCACATAATTTCTGATTTATATGAGATTCAGGGTATGTCACAAACTTTGAAACACACAAAACCAAAAGGTTCTTTTGATTGTTAACAATTCATGCACTGGACAGTGACACCAATATAGCCTGATGCCTCCAAGTTCATTATTGTAATACTGCAGAGGAAAACAGATTTCCCTTTCTTGGAAAAGTGCTGCACAATTTTCAATTGGCAGGCTTATGGAATCCTGCGCCGTTCAGAAGTTTAACGTTGTTCAAGTATTCATTATCCTTTCGACAGTTTAATTAAGCAACTTAATGATACGAAGGCTTTTTTTTTAAGAATTTTCAATTGAAATTTCCCTTTGGTCCAATCATTCAACATGATGTAGCAGTCCTAGGAACATGCACCGCATAAGAAACTTTTTGTTTATCTTTCGTATGCATTGTGTTTGGTGGCGTGTATTTTATTCATAAATCAATGATAATGTCATCAACTTCAATGCTTTGGCGAGACAAATAATTCCAAGTTTCAACGTTGTATTTGGAAGATGATATTGGAAACACAATTTGCCCGTAAATAAAGCATACAGAATGTGTGGATAAACCAGTGTAATTCAACATAGCTCTCCGAAAACAAGCTTAAGTTATATGGCACGTTAAATTTACCTCTTAAGTATGTCAGCCAAAAGAAAATATTGCGAGTAAAATACAAGCTTGTTGAATCGAATTTGTAAACTGAACATGCCTGCATTAACTACTTTGTGATATTTAACTTAATATAAGCTCTGCACTTTAAGAATCTAATTCTATGGTAAATGCTGTGCAATTTAGAGAGATAATTTCACATATAAAGAGGAAGAAGAAGCCTGTGAGAAAGAGAGAAATTTTAAGCAATCAAATTCATTCAATCTGCTGAGTAGAAGAGGAGTTGTTAGACTAATTTTCAAAAGATATGATCGTGATTCTGGGGATTTTGTTTTGGTTGCTGCAGACAAAATAAGGCAATTAAAAACATAACCATTTTGTGACATCATTTGTTCTAAATCCAACTAACTTGACCAGTGACATAGCAAAGAGAATTAGATTAGATCAAAGTATATTCAGGGTGGTGAAACATTTTTGTCGAATGACAAAGTAACATGTGTAGTGCAGGCATAGTCCAAGAGTTTAGGAAACTTATAGACTTTAAGTTCAAGAAGTATTTGTCTTGTATACTTTTTTTTATTTGTTTTTATCCCGATAATATGGGAGTTCTTCTGTTCAATGAATTTGACGGTGCTTAATAGTCAAGGAGGATCTGAAATATCTTCCATGGTAGATTTTGCTTTCTTCCCTCAAAAAGTTGATTTTCACTGGGATGGTCAAATGTCACAAACTTCAAAATATCCTTTATAGTAGATATTAGCTTCTTCCCCTGAAAACTGAAAAGCTTATTTACACTTGGCTAAGGTGAAAAGTCATTTTCTTCAAATATTTATGTGCAAGGAAGTAAGGAACCATGGAGTTGGGTGACAATCATTACTTTGTTCTTTTGAGATCAAATGAAAGTGTCAGATGAAAACAAAAATTGTCGGTCACCCTTTTAGTACAATTGTCGCTTCAGCCAATTCACGAGGTTTCTACCTAACCACAGTCTAAAATGTTGCATATTCCTTGTAATTCTCAAGAAATACTTCAAACCAGGAAATAACTCCAAAAAAACTACCACCCTTACTTTAGAATCCTACATATAACGTGAATCTTTTTGTCTTTCATAATTGATCAACCCCATCAATGAAGCCTATATGATATCATGCTTTTACATAGCCTGTCACTGTTTTCTGCTTGTGTTTTACAGATATTTTGTCCAAAGGATGAGACATATGCATCATAAACTGACAAAGAATACGAAAACTGTATAACCCTTCTGGTTTATTTTATGAAGGGTAGCTTAAATATCAATTACGTGAGAAAAGATTATCAATTTCTAGATTGTTTCTGCATTTTTCTGGGGATGAGGAACCAGAGGGTCTTCTCCATTGCTATTAGCCGAACATCATTTATTGAATGTAGGATAAGACTGAGTAACAAAATACCAACTAGACATGAACACATTAATTGTTAAAATTTTAGAAAAGTCCACCAGAAATTGTTGTTTATTTATCAGCCAAGATTTCAATTCGGTTAGTTTGAATGGTTATATAACCATAAACAGAAATCAATATTGAGATTTCAATGTTGTTGTACAATTCCAACAAAGAGACACAAAATCTATTCTAATAGTAATTATAACCAATCATTAAACGATGGAATCTGACAAAAACCAGAAACTCTTCCCATAGATATGTTCAGATCCCTAAAAATTATTGTTAATGAGATACATTAAGAATTTCTCTGTTAATTACATAAGAAAATATTTTAGCAACCATGACTCTCACTCAAGAGTTGAGGACTTGGCTTTAGATAACACTGAAAGATTACAAGTTTCAACTTTAAATAAACAAAGCACTTAAAATTGATTTCACATGTCTAACAATATAAAATCACCTGATTTAAGAAAAAAAAAAACTACTTGGCTTACAGAATTAGACATCTCTAAGATCAACACTGCAACAACTTTATTTTCCAAGGTATGATGTCTACACTTATGTTATTAATTATTTGGAGAGAATAATGTTGTTACACTAAAATACAAAGTTGAATTATGCAATCTAAAAAATAGGCCTAATATATGGGTAGTGGAGAGTGAATCATGTGGCAGATGAGCTTAATATGAAACGTTTTACATATTGAAGATGCATGGGTTATAAGTTTGACCTAGTCAGCATACAGCTGAAAAAGTAAAAGTGGAAATCTAAGAAAAGATCATCATAAAAGAGAGTTTGAGAAAATATCTGTAAGGAGTATGTGTTCCCCTTTTCATAAACAAGTTGACAGTGCCTGATGGTAACTTCATTTCAGTGGTTGTGTTCCACATCTTGCAAGAAAAGAAAAAGTGAAAAAAACTGCAAACAAGAACTACTGCACAAAGAAAAAGAATGATTTAACTATCACCTTCCATTAGAAGGTTCCCTTCTCAAACAATTTCTGAAAACAACAGCTTTAAACAATTCAAGGTAATTAATTATTTAAATATATCTCCAACAATCATTCTAGATGAGTCATGCTTGACCACGTTGTTTTCCAATGACATGATGACCAACACAAAGTGAACCTTTCTACAAAATAGCAGAGATGAAATCAAACTTTTCCTGCTACAATTCTTTCTAAGAAGTTCAAATTTTAATCAATTTACCCTTATTTTATATTGTAAACAACACATCTGACAAAGTAACATGTTTTGTATTGATGAAACTCAAATCCAAACATATTTTTAATAAAATAATTGGGTGAGTCAGATAAACTCTAAAAAGCTTTGGATGAGATAAGTGGTGTCTGAGAGGCAGCTTGATTATAGGGTAGTTTTGGTGATCGGTAGGTACAGATATATCTCTCTTTTTATGAGCGACACGTTTGTAATTAGTATGAGACAAATTACACAGTAAACTATCCGAGGACGAGGCCCACTAGGTGTACCGTTCCATGTGCTGCCATCCACTGCAAAGTTTATAACTTGGATTCTAGTTCGCCCAAAAGAAAGGAAGAAAAATATTTTGTTTTTATATTTTTACCATACAATAAAATGAAAAACAATTTCAAAATTTTGCCTCTTCATTCATACTTTGTCGTTTACCCTTTAAAAGAAAGTGAAAAATATAGACATCAGAACAACTCTTGTCTCCATTGTTTCTAGAAATTTAGGGTTTAGGTTATTATATCACTTCAAATTTAATCTACCTTATTATTTTTTTTCTATTATTATGTTTGAATAAAAATATAAATTTTTATTGTTTGAATAAAAATAATGTCACGGCTTACTAATAAGAGTCATTCTTCTAGGTAGTAGAAATTCTCATACTATTGCATGAATTAAAAACCATTTTACACATGATTTTAAAGTAGTATATAAAACTCAACAGTTTTCTCATGTATAATAATTTATAAAAAATAATAGAATGAATTTTTACTGTTAGTATCTTTTAATTAAATTATTAAGGTCAATATATCAACAAAGATCTCCTTTTATATGTATAAACTGAGTTTCCAAGTTTTCTTTGAACATATTTGTATAAAAATATATAGATTTATTCATAGATTAAAATAAGTTTAATTCATAAAGATGTCTATTTCATTTTTTCACTTAAACTTTACTCGTACAAAAATAATGTATTTTACTCATTACCTATAATCACATGAATAACTGAAAAAAATTCTTCCAAAATTACAGTTTTCTTTTTTTTTTATATCTTTTTTCCATGCACACAGTAAAAATATCCCATAAATTGACTATAATCTTCCTGACAAAAACCAATAATCCAAAGAGTAAAGCTGCTAAAAATCCTTCAGAAATTCATGGACTTTAACATGGTATGTTGAAGGCAAATCCATAGAAAAACTTTGTAAAAAGAAAGGATGTGTTCTTATAAATGCAGGCAAATATAGCTATTGCTAAATTCACTGCTTTCACTTATATAAGCCACATAAGTAAAATTTGATGAAGTTAGAATGAAGAATTATCCTTAAAATATGAAGTAGTCTGAACAAGAGCCATGCATATAAGATAGTGTGGGGTCATTGGCCAGCTTGCAAACAATATGCTTATTGTTGCTCTCTAAACCATCCTTTAGAACAGCCCATATGAAAGTTTTGACTCTAAGTTTAAAAAGTTACTTCCTTTGCACAAAGTTATCTATTTAGAGTTAGTGAAGATATTTTTGGAGGAATGTTATCTTTTTGGGAGAAACATGTTATAGGTTTTGGTTATTGTATATATCTTTATATAAATGCTTTACACCTATGCTCACATATTTGTTTATGTGATATAATCAATTTAATATTGTTAGTATTTGTCACCACAAAAGAAAGAAATTTTTTTAAAATTTGACCAATCTAACACATGTTATGTTTAAGTGCACTAGACTATCTTTTACTACAAAGTTTTAATAATTACTACTATAAATAAATATTTGAATTAATAACTATTTCACTTAAAACTTTTTTAAAATGCATTTTGTTTAGGAGAGTTACACTTATACACATAAAATCCTTTTAAAAGCTCTTTTTTTGTAATGTTATATCAAATACTATGTAAAATTAATTAATAATTAACTTAAAACAATGAAAGTAATAAAGGTTTATGTTCTATATATATATATATATATATATATATATATATATATATATATATTTAAAATTAAGATATATTTTATAAGAATTTATGTCCTCAACTTAAAACTTAAATAGAGTAACACAATCTTACTAGTAATGAAACAAAAAGATTTTCGACAATGTGAAATTAAATGTATTCTAATTTTATTATTTATTTATCTATTTGAGAATAAAAGAAGAAAATACAACCTTTTATATTTGAACTCACTTCAACAAGCATAAAATATTAAAGATGTTTTTATGCAAAATTTGTTTAAACATATTATCAAACACATGAATACACAACAACCATAACCTTTTCTGAAAGCCTATATAGGAACAAAGATGCTAAGATATAGTATATGAAAATATAATGTGCTTCATTGAAATATATTTTCAACTGTTAAGAGTGTCCATATTATGAAGAAACATATTCATGAACGTGTTATATTTTTTTTAGGGTAATTATAGTTAAGAAGATAATAGTATTTTCAATAATAAAAAGAAAGATTAAGAAGGGATAACCAAATATTATTGTAATTTAAGTTTTAATTAGTGAAACTTAGTAAATACAATTTATGTAAAAACTATATATAAGCCAAGTATTTTAGATAAACTAATGTAAATAATCGGTATTGTCTTTCAAAAATCTTATCTACGGTCTAATAATTTATAAGAAATGTTTTTTATGCAATTTTCTTGAATAACATTATATAACAAACATAAAAAACATGGTGCGAGTATACTGAAAAAACATTTCTTCTTACACATGAATTAGTAACATTTTCTTGTCATCAATTTCATTTAAGATTGTGATATAATTTTTTTTGTCCTTAATCAATAATAATAGTTCAAATTTAGATATCTATAATAGTATTTAACATTTATAATTTATCTATCTCATACCGATACGTAGACTAAATCTAGAAACAAATTTACCCCTATCCATCTAAGTCGTATAGTATTAATAAAACTATAAACTAGGTGAATGAAAAAAATAATAATATTACAAAGGTAATGTTATTTTGATTTTTTAAAATAATTATTGTGGAAGTCAATCAACTTTTTTCATATATATATACTGTATATATTATTTTTAATCTATATTCTAAAATTTACCAATTAAATTCAATATTAACCCTTAAATTTGGTTAAAATTTTAACTTTGGTAAAAAAAATGTTATTTTATATATTACAGGGATACGTTTCCAAAGATATGCCTTTTAAATCCGTTAAGATTTTACTTATAAACATTGCAAAGTATTATCTTAGCAGGATTGTAAAATGATGAAATTAAGTCAAAGACAAAAAAAGTCTCTTTCTCATTATGAAAGAGAACTAGTCTATTATATGGTGCTACTAAATAAAAGATAAACCATATATACCAAAATTTTTAATAAATGATATATATATGGATTTGCACATGGATATGTCTATACACATAATTTTGAGATGACATTGTCCAAAATGTAATCTCAATGCAATTCACATGGCATATTTTTAATTATTAAAATAATCCTCATGCATGGTGTGTTAAGAATTCAAAAACAACTAAATAACCCTTTTTAATATCATTTTTTAAACCCGCAAATATAACCTAAATTTAAGCTACATACTTAGAGAATCAACCTTAAACAACATTATTATGACAACGAACTTAAAATAACTACACAAAATTTAGAATACTAACATATGAAAAGATAAGAATGCCGACAAGGAATAAATAAGTAGAGAGCAGAGCATTATTTTTACCGAAAGTTGATAAGTTCTGGAGAGGTGTAGGACAGTGGGAAGTGCATTTAATAGTGTACATACTAAATCTGTAAATCAAGATCGGAATAGTCCAGAAAAGTCAGAGTTACACTCGTGCAAATTTCCTATAGACGATTAATTGAGATGGTTGTTTGCATAGATAATTGACCAAAAGTTTTAAAAGAAAGGGGTCCATGATTGCTACCACATAGAATACAATACAATGACCTGAAAGCAAAGACTCCAACTATGGGAAAAAAGAAGTTTGGAGATATTATTTGCGGTTTGAATTATCAAAAGACCCCGTGACGTTGGTAGGGAGTGAGTTCGAAAAGGAATTGTCCATTTTCAGGGAGAGATTCATTTGTTTCGACATTGAAATGTAAACCCAAGAGTTGATGAGAAGTTACAGAGAGGAGCAGTGATATTTCCCATCACGGGCTTTGCCATTGCGATGCCTGTATATGTTATGATGATCATGATTCATGATGATGATGATGATGAAATTAAAAGTAAAAGAAAAATTTGATACGTCGCAACTTGTTTGTTGCACATGCAGATGAGCACCTCATAGGGTAGCTAATTAAAGGCAACAATGGTGCTATGTTGGATCAGGCTTCGTACAATAAACACGCCTTCTGATATGTCACTGTGGGTCACACACTCTTCCCTTCCTCATATAAGAGACCTTCACCAATAGGGCACAAGTAGAATGGACCCCGACTCTCCCACGTACGGTCACATCCACAATACGTATCATGCACCTTTCGTTTTTATCTTTTACCCTAACGCAAAATACAAACATTCACAGAATCACAACTTTCTTATAGGCTGTGGTGGTGGTGGGTGGCTCATCACTGGTGCACCCATTGCAGACAATCGTTGAGAAGTTGTAAGAGATGACATAAGCACACCAAAATGAAGATGGCTTTGTAGGCCTCTGTACCCTTCAAGAGTAGGTAACTTTGGTATTCGTCACTTCATCATACACGTACCTTTTGCATTCAAAATTCATACCTATCAACTTGCTGGTGGTTATGTTTTATCAACCCAACTAACTCCTTTTTCTATTTCTTTCCTTTTATTCTAAATATAATATAATTATTAATTTTATTCAATTCATCATGTGTAATGCCACTGCTTTAGGTATATGCATGTCCATTTTGAGTTATTAGATGCTAAAAGTTTGTGTTAAGTAATTATCTTTTCTCTCTTGGCTGGTATAAATTATCGGACAACGATTGAAATTTGATCTTAAATGTTTGACAACACTGTTTATGGTAAATAAGTAAGCAAAATGGTTAGATTTTTGTTTTTATAGAAAAATAATGGAAATATTAGATACAAAAGCATTGGCTGTTAGTTCTCAATAATGTCTTTCTTATAGTTGTATACAATAATACAAAATTTCTCTCACTAATTTAACAGTATCAGTAATTATTGTCTATTGTCCTTTAAGAAAGTATTATCTACATGGTGTGAAAATGATATATTGTTTATTGAAATACGTGAATAATAATATGATACCTTCGTTTTAACAAACTATTATTTATTCGGTAAGTTTTCACATACGTGATCTCAGTATCTCTTTATTTGATAGATCTCATGAATTCTACCTAATATTAAAGGAGACGATGATTTAAAGGATTTTTGTATAATAAGAGATCATATTCTTTGAAATACTATATTTAATAATAATGTCTCGTTGGTATTCACTAATTTACAAAAAGAGTTTAAATATAAAACAAATTAAACAGTAGGAGAAAATTAGCATTTAACGTGGGTAAAAAAGTATTTAGTAATAAAGATGTACATAAAATCGTTAAGCATCAGTTCTTAAGGTGTTTTCTTCAGTTGGTTTACTCTGCGGAAGGACTTGTGGAGATAAATTGATTTTTTACCATCTGTCATTGGGCGAGCTAATTCGATATGGTGTAGCTGATTAACGGTGGAGCTGGTTTAAGGAAAGGAATATATATATATATATATATATATATATATATATATATATATATATATATATATATATATATATATATATATATATATATATATATATATTAATAATACCATGACACACTTTTACACTCATTTAATACAGAATACAAACGTAAAATGATTCAAAAAGTGTAAAATTTTGTAGTTTTTCAAAAAAAAAAAGAGTAAAAAATAAGTAAAGCTAGTGTCAAATGAATGTAAAAAATTTAGGTGTGTCAAAAAATCATTTTTCATATATAAAATAATAATAATAATAATAACATGTTAATTTTAACTAAAAGGATAAAATAGTAATTTTATTTTTTTAATTTATTATTTGTTTATCTATGCTAAAATAATAATAATAATAATAATAATAATAATAATAATAATAATAATAATAATAATAAAATTTATATTTACTTTAAGTATAAGGACAATATAGTAATATCACTTTTTAATTTATTGATTTCTTTTATCTATTACATAAGTTAAATAATTCTTAAATTTTATTTTCAAATCTCTTAAAAAAAGTAACATAAATTTTACTTTTAAATTCATTCAAATTTATATAATGATTTTTCTCAATTCATCATTAATAAGAACACAAATATTTTTATTATTAATTAAATTTGCAACGATTTGGACAATGCTAATGATAATAATTAAAAAAGTTAAAACATCTCAAAATTCAATTAATATAAATAAAATAAATAAATATCTATCTATAATGGATTTAGAAGTAAGTGTAAATGAAAAAGATGAATATTGATGAAATAGATGAATATGAATAAGGAACATGAGGAGAAAAATGTATATGAAGAATATGAAATAAAAATTTAGATAAATGAGATATAGATAAATAAAAAATATGAATGTTAACGAATATGGATCATGGAGGAGAGAGTGTGTGAAAGAGATGAGTCTGAATGAAAAATATAAAAATAAAGATTTATAAATGTTAAAAAAAAATAAGTGTAATGATATATAAAAAATGAGAACAAAATTATAAAGGAAAAGATTTATCATCTTTAAATCTTATCCTTTAAATTAAAATAATTTAAGTCTATATTCAAGGTGAGAATCACACTTATTCATAATAATCTATACTAACTTAAATAATATAATATATAACAAATAAAATTAGTGTATGTTAATCTCATCAACTTTATTTATTTTTAGTATTTATTTTAAGTTTTTTACTGTTAACGTCTGTTGAGTTAATGATAATTTAAATAAATATAAATATTTAAAATAAATAATGTTAACATCGACTCCGTTAATTTTATTTATTTTATATTTATATTATTTAAGTTAGTGTTGTTTTAACACATACTTATTTAATAAAAAATAAAAAATAATTTTGCGATTCTTAAACTTCTTTTTTGCCTAAAAAATTAACTCAGTTGATGCTAGTGTAACATAAATACCTATTTCTTAAAAGGGTTTAAAATAATTTTATCTCTTTATTTTAAAAAAATGTTTGCATTAAACTTACACTAATAGTATCATAACCAACATTTTTAAGATAAATTTTTTATAATAGGAATAGATAACTTCTTGTGAAAAATAATTTTCATTTAGATGAAAAGGTTTAACTTTTATAAAAGTAAATGTAATTCAGAATATATTTTCTAAAACTTGGTAACAAATGTAAAATTATTATTCTCATCATCATATAATGGAAAAAGAATATATATTAATAAAACTAAATTAAAATATATAGATGAATATAAATTTAATTTTTAAATTAGTTTGATGATATTGAATTAGATTTAAAATCTATTTTTTTTATATATATCAAAATTATACTTCAACGTAAAAATTATGGTAAGAATATCACGTTAAGGATAAAACCAAATTAAAATATATAAATAAATATCAAATGTTATATATTAAAAAGTTGTTTTAAGAATTTGCTAACTTTGAGTTGAGACAACTTCAAGTATAACCTAAATTTGTCATATAAAATACATTATGTCTACTTTTAAAACTAACTGATCTTAAAAAAATGTTCTAAATGTATTCTTTATAAGTCATACACGATCGAATCAATCTCTATACAACCATATTGGTGATTATTTTCTTAATAAAAATGTCTATGATAGGAAAATCATTACCTACTTTATGTTTTAAGAATAATTATTTGAGCATTGATATCAACAATTATAAAAATAATTTTACAACCATTGACAGTAAAAATAACTACAATATGAAAATGAATGGCTTTTTATAACGTTTAACAAGAATAAAAAAAAGATTTAAAATGAATTACGATAGGTTTTTGTCCATAAAAGGAGAAAGAGAGTGAGATTTGAGGCAGTAAAAATTGAGATGGTTTTATTAGGAAGGAAAGAAAAAGGGATAGAGATAGTTTTATTAATGAGTGTAAAGCATGACACGATTTTCAACTAGAATCTGTTGTCACCTCAGCACTAATATGATGTGCATTTGGTTTTGTAAAAGAGCCAAATGACACAAAGGAGCATAAATAAGCTGTTGTCCTAAAAAAGAGATATGAGGCAAGATTCCTAAATTCCACTGAGAAAATGACAATCCCTTTTGAAGAAAAAAACATAGGGTTTGTAACAGACAAGAGAGCTTTATCCATCCACAGTAGAAGTAAAAGTGGGTTCCAGATCACATAGGTAAAATTAGTGAACAGCAACATAAACAAACACTCTTGGTCCCCCACCTCTTAGAATCTCTTCTGCATTCGGCCACTTGTAGCCTACAATGGAAAATCAAATAATGCTCTTTTTCACCACCACTCTACTTTTTCACTCTGACCACCATTTTACAGTTACCTCACTCTTTTTTTTTTTTTTTTTTTTTTTTTCTCTACCAAAATGAACAAAGTATCAGTCTAAGATTTCCTGCATTCAATTTCCTCTCTCCCTTTCACCACTGACGTCGGCATTGGGAACCCACCTCATTATAATAATACTTTTTCATAACCAACCTTTAATATATTATTATTATGTAATAAATAAATAAATAAAAAGTCATTTCCCAGTATTTACCATTAAAAAAACCTAAGGGTGGGGCTCTCAAGGCAAAGGAAGAACCAGGTGACACACACTGCCACACACATGAGACCCCCCCTCATCAGCTACCCCTTTTTCCAATCTAACCCCTTATAAATACTCACCCTACCCTTCATCCCTTCCTCAGTCATTCACTCTCTCAGTAAATTAATTCACTTCCCACAGCCCACAGCCCACAGCCCACAGGCCAAACTTTCTCCTTTTCCCTCTCCCTCTCCTCTGCTTCCATGGCTTCTTCTGTATCCACCACACCCACTCTCTACTTCGATGAGAAGTGGAAGCTCTCCAAGAAAGAAGGATCCACCAGAAGCAGCTCCTCCACTACCCCATTCATCAAGAATAATTCCTCCCAGAGAAGGTGTGCGTTTGCCAGCAAGTGTGCCAGGCTCGTCAAGGAGCAAAGGGCGCGCTTCTACATCATGAGGCGGTGTGTCACAATGCTCATATGCTGGCGTGACTACAGCGATTCCTGAAGAGAAGAAAAGGGTTTCTGAGGGAGACACCATGGGTTCTTGAGACTGCATAAAGCTCTCTCTTTTTCAGTCCCCTCACTCTTTTTTCTTTCGCTTTAGATCAGATCCCTTTTCAGTGTTATGGAGGCCGCTTGAGATATACCTGTACATAAAAAAAATTGTTTCTCTTGGCTAGAAATTTTCAATTTTGTTTTGCTTTTTTTTTTTTTTTTAAGGTTGTTCTGGGAACCCCCGGTCAATGGAGGGTAGTCATGTTTGGTGTTACCTTTGATAATTTTCTTGGCTTTCTGAGAACTGATAGAGGAGACATGTTTAGAATGGAGAGATTAATTGGAATATATGATATAGCTTAGAGAGATAAAAATTGTGCTTTCCATTTTTGTTTTTTTTTTCTTAAATACAATTTCTCATCTTTTTATGCTTTCGATTCAGTTTCCGTTTGTGGGAGTTGTTTCTCTTTGGGATTGAGGAAGAAGTGATGGGTGCGTGTTTGATTGAGATCTTAAAAATCTCTGAGATTCCCTTCAAACCATTGCAGCCGAGATGAGGTAAGCTATAGGGTCTGTACTGTGTAGATCTAAACGTGCTTAGGCTGACGCAACATCGGGCTTTGTTTAATCTTTTTGCGCAATTAATTTTACGACAAGGAAAGCATGGAAGTTAAGAAGTGTTATTACTCGTAATCAGAATGATAAACGGACATCATTAAATTTGAGTGTATAGTGGTGAGGGAAAAGCGTGGTTGGTATTTTTGATGTAAGCAACGTAGGTGAGAGATGAGAAAGCATTGGAAGTGACAGAGGTGGTGGTGATAAGGTTGTTTTGGCAGGATTCTTAAAGGAAAATAGTTAATTTGTGTGATGTTGAATGACGAAAGTGTCCTGAATGTGCTAGGTGGAGTTGAGTTGTTTGACCAGTGGATGGACCACTTTGACCCTATAATGTTGCTCAGGAGGTATTTTTGGTGTGTTATTCTTTTTCCTCGTCCTGATCCTTAGCAGAACGTGCGTTGCTTTATTATTTAGAGGGTACATTGGACCAAGAATTTATTGAGGTTGAGGTGAATTTGAATTGCTTGGCCTTGGGAATGAACCATTGCTTCATTAGCTAATTTGGGTCATTTCTTTGATCTAAATAATGCTCTTTTCTTTGGCGTCTAACTGCAGAAAAACATCCACATGCGGTCAAGCTTTCTGCAGTAAAAAGTTATATATTTTGTTTCTCCTAGTAAAACTTTTTAATTTCTTTTTATTTATTATTATTTTCCTTCATCATGGCTTTGGGAATGGCAGGCTGGCAGGAAGTGGCATGGATGATGAGTTGTTGACAATTGCAACACAAACACACCCAAACATCAACTCTCACGCAAACACCTTATTCTATCACACACGCATAAATTATTATATTAATACCCACTTTCGCAGTTTTTTTTTAAATAATAATATATTATTTCATTAATAGAATTAGATAAATGCCAATTCCTTTGTTTTCCTAAACTTAAAAAAAAATAATGTCATTTATTATTGCTATATGTCATAATTTTTCGTTAAGTAATAATGTAAAATTATTTTACATAGCATGCTCTGTTCTTCTCTTTACATTAACTACTTTGAAAGTCATATATACATTTAAATTTGTCATCTGACTTCATCCTGTTCCACCCAACTGCTTCTTAACGAGAACCATCATTTTTCTATTCCGTGTTCGGTACTAAGATGACGTAACCTCATATTATGTTATGTGTGAAAATGAATGAAATGAAATAATGTGAACTATGATCAAATAAGATGAGACAAGAGTATTTAGTTAATTAATATAAGGTATGTTTATAAAATAAACTTTGAAAACAAAATAAAATATTCATTATGTTCTTCTCCAAATTTGTCAATTGTTAGAATAAATCATTATATATTTATGATTTTCTTTTTTTTAAAGAATAGAAAGAAGAAAAAGTATTCAAACGACCTTTTACTTCAATTTTTTAAGCTATACGAAACTATTAAACTTTATATATTTTTCATTCGAGATTATCCATAAAAAAGGTCTTTGTTTTTTTTTTATTTAGAATCTGCTTTGCAGAATTGACTTTTTTTTTTTAGTTTAAAAGCTTTTCACTTAGATAAATGATTTATTATTGGTTTATGGATTTGACTTGGTTTAATTTTAATTTAAATTTATTTTTCGGAGATTTTAAATTTGTGATAAATAAAGTAAAAGTTTTAGAAACTAACGACATGCCACGAGCCTTGAGAAGAGTATATTGTAGATACAGAGACATTGAACTGAGCACTGTTTTGTTTATTTGGTTATATAAAGCTAAACAAATTTAGAGGAACATTCCACAAACAGGTTCGTGTTTCACATTTTACAGTTTCCATTACTGCAAAATATAAATGCACATAGAACCAACAAAATTTCACCCCAACCATTTCTATTTTAGAACCAATAAATTAAATAAGCCATTTATCAATAGAAACGAGTTTTTAATTTAAAGTTATGCAAACTTAATCCGAGTATATATAGTTGAATAAAATAAAAAAAAATAGAGGATTAGTTTGTTGCATAATTAAATAAGCAAGTTGTATATATTTATGTGTGTACATATAAACTTTGTAACAACTATTTTAAGAGTGATGAATACAAATTAAGTAATCTAAATTATTTAAAAGGGTATCGAAAAAGTTTAATCGTTCTAACATGCTTCATATTTATATTTCTCTAATTGGTACTATGAAAGCATTTATTAATGGCCATATATATAGTCTAGTAGGTTATTGTTTTTTCTGGTCAAAAGGAAGATTTTGCTTTCCCTTCAAAACCTTCTTTTGGTGCACTTTGTTTGTATGTAATCAAAGAAGAATCATTCTCAAAATTTAAGATAAGTTGAGATGTTAATGATTGAAGTTTGTTTGCACTTGCCGAAAGGACATCTATTCAATCAATTAAAAAAAAGTCCATTTAAATAATTTTTCGGTAAATTTAATAAGAAAAAGGGTTCTAGATTTTTTTTTATTTTTTTCCTTACATGAATTTTTGTATTGATAAAACAAGCTTTAAATATTTAAATATACATTATAACAAATATTTGAAAAAGTGAAAACATAATCATTTGACATGAAAATCCATGTTGAAAGTCTCACGTCGAGACCAATTTATAATATATAAGTGATTGTACACTCGTCTCAGAAGTCGATCTTGTGGAGTTGAATTAGATTTAAAATCTACTTTTTAACATGATATCAGAGTCAGATTAAATTATATTCTATTGATATTTATTATTGATATTTATTATTTGTTGAACATATTATTTCACTCACTGTCGAGTCGTTATCGATCGATATTGTAAGTTGAATTAAGCTTAACAATCCACTTATAGTTAAAAAATCTATGAAATCTTGACCTATAATTGTATTCGATTAAAGCATATTAAATATTAATTAACCGGATTGTGTTGGTATTAGTGAGTATTAGTGAATAGTGAGTGTGAGTTGGAAAGAATTGAGAGAGTCAGCGTGGTATCTTTTATTGATTTACCCCTTCCCCACATTTTTTGACTATGCATTCACGAAACAATGATTTCTTGTACAGAACTGGAGAGAGGAATAGAAAAGTGAAAAAGTAAGACATAGATGATTGGATAAATAAGGAAAAGATATTAAGATTATTGTAAAAGTAATTATAGGGTTTGAATGAACGTGATAGGGAACAGAGATATGGTGCATGATATTAAGATCATACATAAATTTGATAAGTTATTTATGTTAATTATGGTCAAAAAGTAATCGAAATTCATTGATTAACCATTGTCCCCACTTTGATCCATCTTTGTCTAGTTTGTTGAAAGATCTCCAACAGTGTGCGCATCTGAATTATTATGAAACTACATCACTCCTAATTATTAGTTGATAGCTCCTATAGTCCTATTCTATAATTATTGCAAGCCCTACTTTTTCTTCCATCTTTTGGACCCTTCTCCTAACGTCTATTTCCATCAAAATTTATGCACTTCCTTCATCATGTCAAAATGCTCTATATTCTATACTCTTTTTTTTTTCTCTCTATTTAAAAAAAATAAAAATAAACATTTATAACTTAAAGATAAATCAACCTTTAAAGCTTTTCCTTTTATGGCATACACTAACTTCATGCACTCTCTTCAAAAGCTCGATCCTTTTTGGGTCTTACTTATTAGTCAAAACTCCTCATTTGTTGATGCGTTTTGTTTTTTTATTGAAAATGTAAGTAATAATTACACATGACCCATCAAATCTTTTATTTGTATACTAACTAATAAATAGTCGACTTGAGTGATACTGATATTGACTCTTACCAAGATTTCTATTAATAACCCAATTCTTCAATTAATATTCAAAATTGGATAAGATCGAGTTCGTAACATAAGTTATAAAAAGAACGTATTTATGTATTTATGTCTTCACCAGCATTTTAGATATTCATAAAAGATTGTATTATCACTATATTATTATTATTAATATTATAATATTAGTTATAAAATAAAATTGGTGCAAGTACAACCCCACCCAGAAAGTTAAGATAGCTACATACCCTATATAGAAAATAGACCATGAGATGGGGAATTACTTTATCCCTTTAGAGTATTAGACTACTAGGCCCATTTTTCATCTGATTTTTCAATAAAAGTTACCTCTTTTGATGAAATATTTAGAAATTATATATAATATAATACAAGTTTTGATAACTAAATTTATTTAAGATATTCGAGAATAGTCATTTACTTTCGTATGAGGGTGTTATTACGATTAAGGAGACTTTAATATCACTTTTAGATCTATAAAAGAAAATTTTAATATCAAGAAAATTTTATACGAAAAATTATAACACGACTTCTAGTTTAAAATTTTAAAATTTTAGGTAAATTTTATTATTATAAATGGACCAATTATCCAATTTTTTTTGTATAAAATTAAAATTGTTAGTAGGTGAGTAAAATTTTATTAGGTAACAGAAAAAGCCCGTGGGTTAAGAGTAGGGGCCTAATAAAAGACAAAAAGTAAATAGGGTTAGAAGATGTTATGTTGGGCTTGACCTAACTCCTAAGGCACATAGGTCCACGTATGGTCAAACGTCACATCACCGCACGCATGCCTTAAAATCACAGTGTATAATTTTCATGTAAATGCATGCATTAATAGTAATTCGTTTTTATAGAAAATAAAAAAATAAATAAAATTATGCGAATAATTGATATTTTAAAATAATATGAATTAAAATACAATACCCTTAAATGAAATCACATACCGTTTTGGATTACGGGCATACTTTTGGATGTAATAATGTTTAGGAAATGGAATTATATTTTTAATGTTAATCATTAGTACTTTGTTTCATTTAATACTAGGGGATTATTTGTTTAACTAAAAAAGTTGTCAGAGTCAAAGTCGACTCAGAGACACGTATGCACTAGCTGGCAATAGAGAAATTTTCTGAAGAAGGAAGAATGGAGGAGGGTGTGTTTGTCTATTAATAGCTTTGTTGCTTTTTATTTTCTTAAAATATTAGAAGACAAAGTTAATATTATCCACAACCAAAGGCCTAATTATAAATCATAAACTTGTAAGCATTAAATTAATTAATGTAATTAGTTCGTTGGGTGTCTGTATGTGAATGTATGATTTCGTAATCCTAAGATAAGGACTTGGAATTAAAATAAAAATTTTGAAATAATGAGCCATGCATAACGAATTATTCCTTCAGTTTTTGTGTTGGAGCAATGTCACGTCACGTCACTTTGAATTTATGGCCTCGAAAACTGATCCCATGCTTATTCATATTTTTGGTTCCCTTTCTTAATGCGAAATTTTTGCTTCTAAAAAGAGTTAATTACGTGCCATTTATGAATCTAAGATGTGAAAGTTTTGGTTATTCGTATATTCGTGCCATTTTTTTAATTTTACATTGGGCGTACAAAAAGGCAATAGCTGGGCCTTGGACGGAAGATGCCATTGGACTAAAAAATAAGCCCAAATAATCATTTTGATTTGTGCTGTTTTCTTGTGTGGGTGATTGAACGTGATAAACGCGTTTGAATTCTGGAATAGTTGTATAAAGGTACTTATTGAGACATGCTACTATTGTTACTTGTAATTTTGTAGCTGAGTATGGTGAAAAGTCCTTTTGATAATTAATGTGCTATAATATATTTGTCTCTTTTCTGCATGTTGTTAACAGTGTAAACTATTGGGATGCAGTTGATTTTATTAAGGATGAGGACTCGTTACCTAAAAGATTTTTATGTTTGATTACGTCGTTGGAAGTTTCATATTAATTAAAAGTAGAGCAGTCAAAATGGGTCACAGCCGGCAAGTCAACCCGGCCCGTCACGGGTTCGGGCCGGGTTGGGTTTGGAAAATACAACCCATTTATGTGCGGGTCAGATTTCAATCCGGCTCATTTAGACCCGGCTCATGCGGGTTGAACCCGTAGTGAGTCGGGTTGGCTCACCAATCCACCTACCTAATTTTATTTTTTTAATTTATTATTTTATTTATGAAATCCTAAAAAATAAAATACTATCTTCACACGTTATGTATACCAAAAAAGTAACTTGTACTCTCACAGATCACTCTCACGGTACTTCTCTCATTTGACGGTGTCCTCACCCTTACTTCACTGAAATTTTTCAAGGAGCAAGTAAAACCCCCTTCCTTTTTTCTTCTCTTTTCTCCACATTTATGTTTTCTCACTTCTCTTTCTTTTTTGTTTTTCAAAAACCCTATAATGACAAAAATAGGGATTTACGAATTTGTTTTTTGTTTTGGGGGATTTGAAGACATGAATTGATTTTTTTCATGTTCTGACATGCTTGTAACAGATTTTGTTCATTTTATTTAAACAATTTGAGTATACATTATTTGAACAAACTATGTTTGATATTTTTGAATTTGGGAATTTATGTTACAAATTAAACTATTAATTTTTTGTTGATGTTATTGAGTACTGATTCTCTTTTTTTTACTAATATTTTTTTATTGATTGTCGGAATTGGTCTTTAACATAATTTTTTAGGAGTGAAATTTGTTTAAATTTAAATTATAGAAAGTTTATATTTTTTATTTAAAAAAATAATTAAATGGGCTAGTGAGCCAACCCGTTTACTCACCAACCCGTGGTGGGTCGGGCCGGGTTCAAGTTTTTCTGGCTCGCTAATAAATGAGCCGGGTTGGGTTGGCTCACTAAGTGACCAACCCGTGGTGGGCTGGGTCGGGTTGAGCCGGATTACCCGTTTTGACAGCTCTAATTAAAAGTAAGGTTAATTTAAAAAATATATATGTAAATGTAAATTTTATTTTGCAAACTGATTTTGTGGGTTGAGTTTAGTTTACATTCTACTTATTAATTAACATGGTATTAAAGTTACTAAAAGAGTTTATTCTAGTCAAATTTATACTGGCAGAATACATTATTTCATCCATTATTAGACCGCAATCGGATCACTCATTAATGTATAGTTTCACTCAGGAAATCTCTATACCTCAATGTAAGGGAATGTGTTGAAAGTTTCACGTCAACTAGAGATAAAACCAATTTAGAGTATTTATGTAAGTTTAAATTTGTTTTTACAAACGAATTTTGGTGAGTTGAGCTTAAAATTCACTTATTAACATAAGCATGACTTTTATACTTAAACACTAATTTGATCTCATTTAAGTATATTAACATATTAATACAATGTATAAGTGAAGGTGGGTACTTATAAAAACTATCACTACTGTAAAATGGATGTACAACATCTAACATTAATGTCTAATGTTAACATTTAACAATCAAGCACCCAATGTTAAAAATGGTTGGTGGCAATATCGTAAATAAAATTACACGACTAACGTTGGTTAGTTAAAGGAACAAACATTACCTTTTTGACGTCTCTTGGTCAATCAAGACGTCTATTGGTATTCAAATTCATAAAAATTTGAGCGTAAAGATATTTTAAGAAATTCATTAGACGTCTGTTGGTCAGACACACATACATAATTGCCTTTTTGATGTCTCTTGGTTAAGCAACGAAAGTTTGTTGGTGTTCAAATTCATAAACATTTGAGTGCGGAGATATTTTAAGAGACTCATTAGACATATGTTGGTTAGAGGTTTTAATGTCGATTGGTCAAAGAACAGGCGTCTATTGGTGTTCAAATTATTAAAAATTGAGGGTGAAGATATTTTAAGAGCACGAGAAAGAACACTTCGATCACTATTTTTGTGTGCACTTTCTTCATTTCGGGTCAAACGTCTCTGGAGAAGCTTTCGGCAACCATCAAAGGTAATGTTTCTTCCACTTAACGCAAATGTTCGTTGATTGATGACTTTATAAATGATTTCCTTTTATTTTAACGGATTGGTTTCATGCATAGACAACATTTGGAGCACCGTTGAGCTCTCTTTTTTCCCTCTTCGATAGTGGTTGTCTTCTCCTCACCCTCACAATGTCACCTGTCTACTCCCTCACCCCCACTATTTGTTTCATATTCGATTTTTTATGTATATTGGTTATTGCATTTTCATTGATTGTTGCACTTTTCATTGGTTGTTACTACTTGTAAAATTTTGGAAATTTTTGTAATGAATTCTTGTATTGTATATTGATTTTTCATGGTTTCAGTGGTGAAAAAATATTGGCAAAAAATTAAAAAAAAAAAAAACAAGCACATAAATTGACTTGTAAGCACAATAGACATCAATTAATGTATGTTATAAATGCAATAGATGTTATTTGACATTTGTTCAAAGACAACATATTTCAATTTAATGTCACCTGTTGTAACGTCGAATTTTTAACATATGTCAAAATTCTAAAATAACATACGTTAACAGATTTTTGTGTTAGTATATTAGTATTCAAATTGCTACAAAGTTATAGTGTATGATAAGAAGATTGGCTTGTACTATGAAATAGAAGATGAAAAATTAAGTGAGAAAAGAATCAAACAAAAGTTTTCTAAATGACTAGTGTTTTAAGATTAGACCGAAGAAGTAAAATTAGAGCAAATAAATTTTAGGGTTAAATATGTTTTTGGTCCCTTAACTTTCAGTGAAAATTGGAATTAGTCTCTCTTCAAAACTTTGGGCTAATTTAGTCCTCCAACTTTAGAAATGTATGAATTTAGTCCTTTTAATTAAATATTTTTAGATTTATCTGATGTTTCAAGCACGTTTCATGATAACATTTGGTTGTTTACACTGTTTGGTACATTTTTGCTTTAGTGTTAACTGAGAAACGCGTTTGAAACAACAAATAAAGTTAACAAAATTTGGTTAAAAGTCTGAGGACCAAATTAGGCCAAAGTTTTGAAGAGGAATTAATTCCAATTTTCACTTAAAGTTAAAGGACCAAAAACATATTTAACCCTAAATTTTATGTTGATTTCCTCACTAGAGCAAATAAATATTTTATAAAGATTTGAAGATTATAATTAACTTATCATAATAATTTACACCAACCATAGCATCCTTATATTTTTTAAAAAAAAATTATGTAAGACTTTTCATACTAATTATTAATTAAATCATTATTGTTTTGGTTTGTAGAGTCAAAATTATAAGTCTTTTCAACTCCATTTGTCTTATTACTTCTCTTAGTTACTCATTGTCCTTTACTTTGTTCGGTCGCACTATAGAAAATACTTCGATGTCAAAGTAAACAAAGATTCGACGATCTTAGCAATAAATGTGTATTAAACGTAAGCTGAAGGCAAGAGAGCGAACCACGCGATTCAGGCATCGAAAGTGTTAAAGTCACATCAGAAAGGTTAGTCTCTCAGCCTTACAAATCTCTATCGAAACATTTTGGTGTCCACTGTGGGGCCGAGAGCAAGCTGAAGAAACCCAAATGGTGACCACGAGAAGCATGGACGGACAACAGAACACCATAGCACGAAACATGCAAGAACAACTGCAAGCACAAGCGCAGGCTCAGCATTAAGAGGAGATTGTGATGCTAAGGGTCGCGCCTGTGCTTGCAGTTGTTCTTGCATGGTTCGTGCCTATGTCTGCATTTATGCTTGCATGTGTGCTATTAGAGTGTTTTGCTGTTTGTCCATACTTCTCGTGGTCATCATTTGAGTTTCTTTAGCTTGCTCTCTGTCCCACAGTAGGCGCCAAAATGTTTTGGTAGGAATTTGTAAGCCTAAGAGACTAACCTTTCGAACGTGACTTTACCGCTTTCCAATGCCTGAATCACGTGCTCTGCTCTCCTACCTCTGGATCGCTCGATTACCTTTAGTCTGACTGCTCGGTTGCCTTAAGTCTAACTGCTTGGTTGCCTTCAGTTTGGACAAAGGGGAGGTACCTGCAAAAGGCACTTTGACGCTCAAGTTAGACATGTGTTGAGGAGCTTTTGCTCACAAGTGAATATTTAGTGAATTGTTATCACTATTGAGTACTTTGAAGTGTGAGTGGAACGTACCTGGACTTTGGCCCTAATCTTATGATTATAGGCTGTCTCATGGACCCTGAATTAATACAGATCCAATAAAATAAAAACAAACTTATCCTTAGATTCGGTTAGTTACTCATAAACAGCTTATTACATATCTTTAATTAGATATTCTGGATTCAGTTAGTTCCTTATAACATATTTAATCATTGTACTATTACTTTATTATCTGCCGGACCATTGGCCCAATAATAATAATAATTTGAACACTGATCCAGTTATGACCCAACATCATTAAAATTTTTTGTCCTAATTACTGAATAGATGGACCGAGCGGCATTGAACGCTGACCGTTCGGTTCATAATATATATAGTAACATTTGATATGCGAATTTTTTGAAACTTCTATAACATAATTTCTGAAACAATATTTTCAAAAGTTATGAATTACATTCTAAAACAGGTTTTCTGGAATAAACTTTCTTAAAAATATAAGATGTTTTTGAAAAGTGAAATCTATGGAACAAACATTGTTAAACAAGCTTTCTGAAACTTCCAACCAAACCCACAATTTTACTCTCTCTCTCTTTTCCCTTCTAAATAATGCAGCTATAGCGGGAAGAAAGTTGTAGCAAGAAAGGCAATGAGGTGCAGGAAGAAAAAACCATATTCATCCAAGATTCATTCATACAAAACCCAATAACTTGAACCTAACGCATGTAAAATATAAGAGCCTTTCTTCTTGCACCTAACATTTTTCTTCTGCCTCTCCAAATTCCATTGTGATGCGGGTTATAACATTACAAATTATATATATTTCACATTTCAAAATATGGTTTCCAAAATGTTTGGATTTCCGATTATGGATTTTCTTAGATCTTAAAATCTTGTTCTAGATATTATAAAAATCGGATTTCGACTGAATTTTTTAGATTTCAAAATTTAGTTTTGGATTGTTTTGAATTTTATGATTATGGATTTTCTTGGATTAAATCTTGTTCTGGATTTTGAAATCTACTTTTGGATTTTCTCAAAATTTAAAATATGTTCTGAATTTTCGAAAAGTGAATTTCGAAATATGGAATTTCATGAATTTCGAAATTCAATTATGATTTTTCCTAGATTTAAAAATTTTATTCTGGATTTTTTCGAATTTAAAAATCTTGTTCTAAATTTTAAAAAGCCAAATTTTAAAATCCAATACTAAATTCTTTTTGTTCACAAAATTTGAAAATTTGATGTGTTAATTTTTTTTTATTTACCAACTTTTGAAATTAGATTATCTGTTTAGTTTTTCTTTTACTAGATTTTGAAATTCAATTTTTGTGAATGCAGATGGAAAGAAAGAAATACATGTTAAGGATGAAGCACAAATGAGATGTTGTTGCTCTTCTAGAAATTTAGATGTGAATCTAAGTCTTACATTTAATAAAAATGTGAAAGTAGAGAGTCATATAAAATTAAAGATCAATTAACTCATTGTTTTAAAGTTTTGAATAGAAAGTGATATCAATTCCTTATATGTTTGAACTCAGATTTCATTAATATTTTATTTTTCTAATAAACTTCCTTTTTTATAGACGCAACAGTTGGATTAAATTAAGGTTAAGGTTCTTGAACCTCCCTCTTCTCTTCCTGCACTTGCATAAAAATATGTAATCCCAAAACTACTTTTCATTAAAAATATAAGAATTAAATATGTTTTTATCCTTTGACTTAAAAATAGTTTTTCTATAAAATTGTGGCTTAATTTAATCCACCAACATTATAAATTCGTAGATTTATTTAGTTTTAACTAAATTTTATTAACTTTTAACATTTAACATTTAATTTATTTATATTATTTAACATATTTCTATTTTAATATTAACCGATAAACTTGTTTACAACATTAAATAAATATTATAAAATGTTGTTAAAAAGACTAATTAATTTAAAGTTTCCCAATCTGAAAATGTCCATTTATTCTTTCTCTTCAATGGTTCAAGCTTCTGCCATCATCAACACGTATCTCCTCTTTCCCCCAATTTTTTTCCTTCACCATCATCAACATGTATCTTTCTGTGTTTTTTTATTCTTTCCTTTTGGATGAGGGTTTTTCATTTTGGGATTTTTAGTATTAAGGTAAAATCGGGATTTTAAAATTTAGTGTTGATATAACCTAGAAGGCAAACAATATTAAATGTTTGCAGAACTTATGTGTCCTCTAATCCCATGCCATCTCTTTATCATAACATTTCCACAAATAAAATATGACAATTGATTTCAATGAAGGCTATTTGTTGGAAGTTCCACATCGACTAGAGATAAGACCAATTTATAATATATAAGTGGGGTGCAGACCTCATCTTACAAACTGGTTTTGTGGAGTTGAGTTAGGTCTAAAATCTATTTCTAACCTTCTAACACTGGTGTCTTCCTGTTCATTGACAAGGCTCCATATAGCTTTGAATATGGTTGAATACCTTTTTTTTCCATTTCTTGATTTTATTTTTATTTAAACTTTTAGTTGTTTGGGATAATTTTGAAGTGCATTAAAATCAATAATTTAGCGAGTTCAAAATTCTTTTTTTAAATAATTCTTAAGTGGTTGGACCAAGTTGCATTCGTATACAGTTATGTTTACCTGAAACCTATCTCTATAACCGCAGACACACAACAGATTAATGCCCCCACTTAATCAAATTAATCTCCAAATTTTGGTGGACCATGGGATTGAAAAATGGAAAAAGAAAAAGAAAAAGAAATACTATTTTTATAAAATTGTCTAGATGGGTGTTTTGGATCCTAGTAAATGTCCCAGGTTTCACTAAATTTTCAAGACGAATTATGTTAAGAATAACTAGTTTATGATGCAACATATACAATGTTGTTCTTTTGTTTATCTTCCTTTATTTAATAATACAAGCCTTCACATTTGAAGACATGGTTGGATAAAGCATCTTTTAATATATTAATGTTAAAATTCCAGCATTACTATTTGGTAATCATTAAGATAGTTAACCAGTTTAGTTAAATATTTTAAGTTCAAGCTTTGTTAGTCAAAAGAAAGACATTATTCAAATTTAATAAATACATTTAAACAGTTTAAATATAAGTCTCCAATTTAATTTATTTTTAAAATATAAGATTTTAGCTTGACTCAATAATTCATCTGTCTTAATGGTTTATCTTCACTAAATTATCTGAGACTTATTCATTTAGTATGTAACAAACACCTTTCTAAAATATTAAATAATAAGGAAACATAATTTTGAAACACACTCACTTAAAATAGTCTAAAATCAAACATTTCAAACTCAGATTATAAGGAAAGTTTCTATTAGATAACGGATCATTTCAAGGCTTTCATACAATATTTATTTCTAAATGCAAAAAATCAAAGAGTTTCTCTTTAATGCAAAATCAAATTCTTTTAGCATCCAAAACATCATTATAATCCACATTTGATAACAAATCCAGTAAGTAAAGAGTGAAAACGAAAGCAGTGGTTGTTGAAGTAGAACGAAACTGTAAGCGAACTTTACCTGTAAAGTTGAAGAGTCCAAATTCTATAAGATGATTTTAAATTTTCCCTAAGTAGTATCTCTAATCCGAGGGTTGAGAATTGATCAAGATTATATTTAGTCAATAAAAAAAGACTATCATAATCAAACGGCTATAAACGAGTGTCCAAGATCTAAGGAGAGAGGCCCAACCGCTGACTGGCGAGGTCACACGTTGTCTCGGTGAACCCCACTCTAGAGTTGACCAAATCAAACTCCATCCACACGTTCTGCTGATGATGATGCCCAATCACGTAAGCTTCGATTCCCAACAAATCAGAGCTTCCAAAAGTGAAGCAATAAACCCAATCACTCCCCTTCCTCGCCCTATACAGCAACCTCTCCCCGGAAACCTTCATCTCCGCCCCCTCAAACACCAGCGTCACTGCCGGAACCGCCGCCAAACTCGCTGGGGCGTGGTAGCACAAGTCCATCGCCCCCTCAAACACAAACTCCGGGTCCTCAATTCGGGTCAGCACCCCCTTTGTTTGCTCCAAGAACTCATCTTTCAATGCTGAATAAACCGACCCGAGAAGAAACGTGAACTGGGTACCCGAATCCACCATCGTCTGCCCCGCCCCGGTGTGGTCGGGCAAGAAAACCGACTTCGGAAGTTGCAGAAGTTTCTCCGCAACCTTGATCCCCTGGAGCTGGACCGTATACGCCACGCGGTCAAAGTACGGCAACGAGGTAGTTGCCGTCACTAAAGGTGTATATTTCAGCGGCCCCAGCCACGGCGCGGCGGCGGCTCCCCCACCTAGAAGGAGGACTCCGGAGGCGTCCTTCCCGGAGATGCAGTACGAGAATTTGGGGAGCGCCATTTGGGTCACCAGCGAGAGAGAGCCTCGGTTCATGCCCATGAGACCTGTGGTTTTGGAATCCTCGTCGGCGTCGGAGGTGTACCCGGCGGAGTCCATGCAGCCGAACAAGGTTCCCGGTTGTACTCCGCCACCGATGGAGAAGGTTTCTGCAGCGAGGGTGCCCTCGACGGAGGAGGAGTCGGCGTATGAGACGATGACGTGGCAGAGTTTGTGGGGATCGCAGGAAGCGGGTAGGATAAGGTCACGAGTTCGAGTGTTGCATATGGATGAATTGCATGGAGCTGTGATGTAGGAGGATGAGAGCAAAGGGTTGAAGGTTGAGTTTAGGTTGGGGAGTTGTTTGCAGTGGAGCCAGGAGAGTTCACTGCCTGTGTCGAGGACCATGGTAACGTTCTGTGGGGGTGAGCCTACGGTTAGTGAGACAGTTAGTGTTACATTATGCTGAAAAGAGAGCTTACGTGAGGGTGTTTGTGTTTGTGTTTTTAGAGGCAGTAGGAGTGTCTTTTGTGTTTTTGAAGAAGAGGCAGATGTCTGGATTTGCAGGAGAAAGAAGAGGAGGGGGAGAGGAAGAAAAAGAGAAGACTTGGAAGATGCCATGAATGGAGAATATTGATATTCAGGTTTGTGTTGGTTGGTGGATTGAGAATATTGATTCAGGTTTGGTTTGCATCTGATGATGAGTTGTTGAGTTGGAACTTTCAGCTGAAATTAAATGGGGGAGAGAGAGAGAAAGAAAGATTGGATTTTCCTGTTAGACAGTCTCCCTGTGAAGGTGTGGTGGAGCTCTCCAAAGATTCTCCTGTATAGCTGTATCAGACCACAATTCCTGTCGTTACATTCACTGGAAAATGAATGTCGTGTTCGCTGTTATTATAATACCTAAAACTACTCACAATTTCTACCTTTTTTAACAACAAAAGGCTCGTTAGTAATGCAACCATTAAAGTGTTCATATGAAGTAGTTCACTGCTTCAGACTGTTGATTATTTAATTACTCTCTACCTTCATTAATCTATGATACTGATAGTCTACCGATCTCACTTTAGGTTTAAATAAATTTTAGATTATTAATATATAATAAAAAAAATTTAAGTATCTTGTAAATATTCTTTTATTTACATATATTTCATCAAATTAAACTTTTGTAAGTCGCCTATATATGTTTGTTTTATTACCCACCTATCTTCTAAATGGATTATGTGATTTTTATTTATAATAAATATTTAAGAGAATTCTTTCGATTTTTGTAAGGTTGAGTTACTTCAACATCTTTATAATTTTTTTTTGAATTGTCTTCATAGTTAATTATCTAGTTTTTGTCTTCACTTTGACCATTCAGAGGGATACCTATTAAAGGTTATCTGATGCTAAAGTCAGTTAATTATGTGTACGGGATTAAAAAAAAAAAAGGTATTAAATACACAATAAGTGCGATTATCTACGTCTTATTTTTTACCTTTATTTATAGTTTTTGAGGTGAGTGTAAGTTTAGCGACATCTTAATATCGGTCCAATCACAGGCCATTATCAATAATTATTGTTTACCTTAATCCTTTTAGAAAAGAATTGTCTATCAAGTACGACCAAACATTTCTAATTTTGGTTGTTCAGTCTTACATGTTAGTCCAACTATGTTCATCCACTACTTAATCGTTTTTCTTTTTTCAAAACTGTCTGACCAATTTATTGTGATTTGTTATTGTGAGTTGTTACGTAAGGTCGTTCGACCCTACGGTACAAGAACCATAACTTACTTCACTACTCTTTTGATTATTATAAGATTACATTTCAGAGAATAGAGACATTATATCACATTAGTTATCTTACAATGTTACACTCAAATCTACATAACATTCATATATATTTACTCATGTTGGCCGCATAAACCCTTTAAGATATAAAAAGAACTATTTTTATAATAATATGTTGAAAATCACAAATTAAGATGACAAAAAACATAAAAAAGTTCACATAGGAAAAGATAGGTGAGTGACTTTGAAAACAAAGAGAGGCGTCTATATAGAAGTGAATGAATCTTAACTTATGTAATCACACCTTCCTCTAAAAGTTGCAAAGAAACAGGAGTCAAGAATCTGCAACCAATGGTCCAACATTCAAAATCGAGGAAATTAAAATGAATTTCCTAGCTAGTATTTATATTAATAAAGACAAAAATAAATAAATAAAACAAACGGTATCAAGAACTCGAACCTCCTTATTATAGAAGCTGAGGAGGCAGTAAACTAAATTGACAGAAAAATTAATTGAATAGTACATAGTCCAAATGAGGTCCACAATCTTTATTATCCACTTTAAAAGTAAACAAAGAGCATAATATAGTTTGAAAATGAGATAACTAAGTAACTTATATTGTCTTTTGGAATTCAAAATGTATAAAAAGATGTGATATTTAACTTGATTGTAAAGTGTACATGTGAATACAATTGATGAGATTGAAGTGAGAAGTTGTATTTTGTCTTTGAAATCTACTTCAAAATTTTTAGAAAAAAGAAAAGTCCATTAAAATAATATGTTAGAGTCAATACAATGTTCGAAATATTGTTTGTTTGAAGTCTGATGTTCTATTACAATTTATTCTTAAAAATAATTAAGAAAGTTAAAGAAGTAAATTGTATTCAAATTACTATTAACTTCGATTTTTAATTAATATGAAACTATTATTATACCTCAAAGAAGAGTTAATTATCTTATTGTCAAGGTTAAGCTTATGGTATTTTCCTTTGATTATGTATATCTAAAGCATGCATGTTATAAAACGTTTCTTAGGTTTTTAGACATCTTATCTTGTTTGTCCGAGGGGGGGGGGGGGATAGGCATTAGGCAATGTTTATGCTACCGACACTTTCTTTAGAAAAAGGAGCTCAGGAAGCTAAAAAGACAGACAAAAAAAGTGCAGTGTTGTAGGAAAACCCGGAATTGCCAAGAAGCACAAAAAACTATTATTTATTTATGAAATGGTCTCTATTAGAAATGATAAAGATTAATTGAACTGCAATAAATTGTTAAAAATTATATTAAAATAAAAAGTAGTTTGTTAATTAAATTTGAATTGAACTGAAATTTATTTTGAATGAATTGAATTAAACTATGTTTTATTTTAATAAATTGAATTGAACTATTATTTAAAAAAAATTAACAAAATAGATGGGAATTTTTTTTCTTTATTTAAGAATATAGATTTTTTTTCATAAATAAAAGAAATTAAAACCTTAAGATAAGTTAGGTCGAGACAAATATTGAGACGAGTCAAGTCTGTCAAAATATTTAAACTAGTCCGAACTGAAGTTTGATCGAGCTCAGTTGGAACAGGTACAATCAAAACTTTGTCGAGACAATCCCAACTTAAAATCAATTAAATTAGGCTGGGAAAGCCGCACATGAAACTCAGTCAAGTCAATTTCGACCTAGATTTGACTAAGTTAGCCCCATTCGAAAATCAATTGAATTTGGTTGGAACAACCATGACAAAAACTCAATTGAGACAGTCTTAACTGAAAATCGATTGAATTGGTTTTGACCAAAAATTAGAAAATTCGATTGGGATGACCACAACCAAAATTTAGTCGAGTTGGTCTTAATTGAAATTGGCCAAATTCTATAGAGTTGGCTTAGTTGAAAATCAGCCGAATTTGACCGAGATGACAATAGATGGTTGAGACGATCTTGACCGAAAATCAATCAAATTCAATTGAGTCATTCCTGGTCAAAAATTGACTAAATTTGACCAAATCAGAACAACTACAACTATATTAAGTTAGTTCCAACTGAAAGTTAATTAAATCATCCCTTGCCAAAAATTAACTGAACTCAACGAGTAAAGAAAAATTGACTAAATTCAATTAAGTTAGTCTCAACCAAAATTTGGTCGAGTCAACTTTAGAAATTTGGAACAAGTATATAAAACAAATTAGTTATTAATTAACGAATAATTAAATTTCAAAAATTCAGTTTTCAAAAGCAGAACTATAAAATAATATAATTAAATATTTATTATAAATAATTTAGTTTTTTTATTCCATATAATACCGTTAATTAATAATTTAATGCAGTTAATTTTGTCAATCCCTAACGTGCATTATCCCTTATCCATTGATTCACTATTAGAGAATATTTGAAATTTTAACACAATATTAATGGATGATTTGATTAGTCAGAGCAGCCAAGGTGATTCCATACGCACTATGAATCACTTAATCAAATTGAATACGAAACTTTCCAACTTGATGCAGATTTTGGTTTTCGATTGGCAGAGGATACAGTAGTTGGTGATTTCTAGGTTTTTTATCTTTTCCTTTAATTTTCTTTTCTGCAATTAAAAATTAAAATTCAATAGCTGTTTAGCACTAGTATAATTATGATTATAATTTACTGTTAATTTGATGTTGTTAAAATCTTTAATTGTTACCAGCTTATTGTTGCTGTTATTTACTGAGAAATAAATTGAGATAGGATGTTGTAAATAGGGATAGAGAAAAAGCCATAACCAAGGTCTGTTTGACACGCAATATGAGTAATGATAGTTTGAAATCTTATTTAGTAATTAATTAATAAAGTCAAGTTAATAATAAATGAGATAACACCACCAAACTAACAATAATATAGGGACATTCACACACCGATAATTTATCATATAGTCATTATAACGATTTAGAGGGAATATCTATCCATAAAGTCATATGAATCGGCGCGAAGGTTAGGGTTTTGAAGTTTGCAATATAATTATATATATCTTATTTTTATTGTAAGTTTTTTTCTTATAATTCACAAAAACAAAAGTGTTATCTCTTTTATAGCAATAGTAAATTTTAAAAATTTAAGTACTGTTTTTTTAAGAGATTTGTGTGCAATCTTACTAATTCGGAAAGGAAGTAAATGTTGATTCATACAAATTTTGCAAATTATAATGCTAATTTCAAAGCATTCAAAACTAATAAATGAAGTTTATATAATTCAATGCAATGACTTTAAGTAATATATGTAACATAATTCAAATATTCACACTAGTTTTAATTTTTTAAAGAAATTTTAGATTTATATATGAAATATTAATCTTTTAGTTTTTTTTTTTTATTCAAGATTTGTATCAAGAATAAGTGTTTGAAACAGTGAAGAGATAACAATTTGTTTCAATTATTCAACCTTTAAACTTAATTCTAAATGTTTAGA
Source organism: Vigna radiata var. radiata (assembly GCF_000741045.1). Classification (NCBI taxonomy): domain Eukaryota; kingdom Viridiplantae; phylum Streptophyta; class Magnoliopsida; order Fabales; family Fabaceae; genus Vigna; species Vigna radiata. The sequence goes on along the minus strand of NC_028356.1, from coordinate 6,380,456 downwards.
CACAACCAAAATCACAAGTAATAATCATTCAACATGAAACACAGATTAAATATAAGAGTTATTGTAAAAATAAAGCCACATCAAAAGAACATCCATTACATGATCGTAAGAAAATTACATATTACAATAGACACAACTTGTTGATATTGGCAAAAATCAATTGATAATTTGAGTTTATTAATGGATTACGATTTTTAGTTTTGTAATATTTTTTTTTATAATTTTTAATAAATAAATAATATCTTAATTTAAAATATTAAATTTTATTTTATAACTTTTTTATATGTATTATTATTTATTATGATTATTAAACAAAAATAAACAAAAAATTTAAAAAACTGAAAGTTTGTTAAAAGTTTTTTTAATTATTTTAATTTATTTTTATTTAATAATCATAATAAATAATAATTCAAATTAAAAATTATAAAATAAAATTTAATATTTTAAATGAAAATACTATTCATTTATCAAAAAATATAAAAAATATTACAAAATAAAAAAAATTTGAATAACCGTAATTTGAAATACGGTTAACATTTGAAATTGAATATGTTAACGTATTTTCAAATACGGTTAGCATATATTTTTTTTAAGTTGTTTTGTTTTTAAATTAATTAAATATTTATTATATTAGGAAACAACTTTTAATTATAAAATTTAAATAAGTAATTTTTAAATTTAATTTTTCAATTTAAAATGTTAAATTTTTAATATTTTTAATATATCTTTTATTATTATTAATAAAAAAACTAAAACCGGCATTCGGAAACCGGTTAAATAAATTTATTAAGCATATTTGAATTGTCGGTTAATTAATTTTCTTAACCAGTTTTTCATGATGATATTTTTGGTGAGGGTATTATTGGTATTTTGAAGGTGTAGGATGATTTGTTGAAGGTATAAGAGAAACTTGTCAAAATTAACCTCATCTAAATATAATTACTGTTTTGTCCTTGATGCTTTTTTTTACCTCTTTTATTATGCATGGCTTCTAATTTTTTTATCAGTATAATATATTTTACACTAACAAGAATTTATTTTAAATTATATTTATATATAAGAGTAAAATGATAATCTTTTTTATCATTTAAAATAATTTTCTTTTAATTTATTAATCCATCATATCACTCATTAATTTTGAATTTCTTTTCCATCATTTTCTTTCATTTCTTATTATTTTTCCTTAATCCAAACAATTACAATCTCATTTCTATTTTTCTTCAAATCCAATCAAATCGCAAAGTAAAATAAGTATTTATGCTTTATTTTCATATGCAGACATGAGGTGTACAATCCATTCTGCCTGTGGATAAAAATAGGTTAGTTTGGGTATGGATAATTTCTATCTGTAACCTGACTCGTTGGGTAAAACTGTATCTACTATCCAACTTGTTATTTGTATAGGTATTCATTTAGAAAATGTCTACGGATATTTTAAAATCCAGGATACTCACAAGTACCTACAAAAAATATATCTATTTTTAAAATAAAATTTAAATAAAATTATAAAAAATATATATAATATAAAATAAATTAAAATTTAGTTTTAATTAAATTTAACTAATAAAATATAATTTTGTTTTATTTTTAATTAAATTTAATTAATTAAT
>NC_028356.1:6358649-6378772 GCF_000741045.1 Vigna radiata var. radiata | reverse complement strand
TATATATATATATATATGTCACACCCCATTTAATACCCCTCCTTAGTGGGGTACACTTGTCAAGCCGTCTCCTCTTCCCTGGTGAGTAGGAGACCAACTCTGCCAAATTTTAATTCTCTTCCTTCGTTGTAGCAGCAACAGGACTGTGAGCCTCTAGGAAGTGGAAGTCAGGTGGCAAGCTAGGAGTGGTCCGGACGTTCTAAGTGGAGGCAATATTTAAGGTGAGTTTTGAAAACTGACGCCACTTTTCTCATGCAATCTTCTTCATCCTCAAAACTCAAACTTTCTGAAAGTCTCAAATCCTCCTCCTTCTCTCTAAACTTCCCAACCTTCTCTCTAGATTTCTAACCTTCATCTCTTCTCCGATCACTTGCACCCGTTCAGGATTATTACTGCCGGCATCAAGACCTTCAACCTGCTTCAACCAGATTTACATTCGTAACTGGTAAGTGTCCGAACCCTTGGTTGTTGTTTAGTTTTCTTGCATGCATGCACAGTGAAGCTTGCATGTACCCGTGGAACCATTTCTCTGAACCTATTTTGTATTTAACTCTAGAGCTTTGGAAACGTTTGAAGAAATAGTTGCCATCCGCATACCTTAGAAGTTTAGCTGGATTAGAGGTAAGGGAAACTTATAAAGTTTAATTATAATTTCNTGGTTGAATGTATGCATGATTTAATGTATGTTTGAAGTCTAAAGTATGTTGTTTGATTTATTTGGTATGATTGAGATAATGTATGTTGCTGTATGAATTGTATGATATGCATGATTTTTTTAAATTCTGTACTTGGTATGAATGTATGAAACTTAGAGAACATGTAAATCCGTGATCGAAAGTCATTAGGACCATTCGGTCCTCCCTTTTACCGTCCGGTCCATTCGGGCTGTTCGGCATAGTGAGTTTCTAAATTCAATTGATCCCATTTAATATTATTGTTGATAATTACTTAAGGACACTGGTCATAAACCGAGCGTTCGGCTTTAGACTGACACTTAATTTATAAAACATTCGATTTAATAATTCTTCCTTTTAAAACCGTCCGGTTTTACTTAACTAAAATCCCTTTACTTCTTTGAAGAGTTTCTCATTTCGTAGTCTGTCCGGTTTGAGAAGTGTTCGGTCATAGACCAGCCTTCGACCATGTTAGTGCTCGTTTATAACATTCCTTGCAAAAACCGTTCGGATGACTATCACTTATAGTTCATCCCTTGGTGTACGGTCTTGTTCCTTGCTGGGCCATCCGGCCAACCATTTAACATCCTTGTATTACTCAGCCTCTCATTTGGTTAGACTGTCCGGTCACTATTAAATTTTGATACATTCCTTGTTGTGAAATCCTATTCATTGCCGGATCAGCCGGTCAACTATTATAATCGTTCTATGGTATTTCTGGTCGGACTACCCGGTCAAATCTCCCTGTCTTATCCAGTCTCTTATTCCATCCTTGACCGTCCGGTCTCTTCTTGATGCCTTTCTGTTGTGAACGGGATAAGGAACATTGATTGAACTTGACTAAGTAAGGGAATTCCAAAGGAGGAATGTCTCATGATTTGGTAATGGTTGGTAAAGTATGAACATGGTCAGACTCTGGTTGTCGTCCTGATCCTGATATTTCGTGATAACGCTTTCTCAGGTAGAGAAAGGTTACTCATGTGTGGAATGACAAGAGGTCCGCGGTCATACGAACAGATGATCGTTTGAGGACTAACCTCGGGTGGCAGCTGATAAGTAAAGGCAGCTACTACACCACACCGGGTGCTAGGGACGTCGGTCTACGTGGTTCATACCGTCCGGACAGTGTCTTAGTGGTCGGTCATAAGTTAATGAACGTAGTATGCCTCTATATAAATTGTATGTATGAATTGTTGATTGGTTTGAGTTATATGTTCAATTGTATGACGAAAGGATTAATTAAATTTACATAAGCTTACCCTTATCTGTTCTGTCTTTGTCTATGTTGTCGTTCGGTATTTGACCGTCCGGTTATTCCCTTCATTGCAATGATCATCCTTTTGGGTGTGAGCAGAGGGTACCTTGGAGGATACCTTGGAAGCTATTTTGGAGGATACTCTGGAGGATGCCGTGCAGGCCGAGTAACCCGTAGAGGGCGTGCCTGAAAGCTGTGCAGGACCTTTCGGTCCTTAGTGTAGTTTATTTTCGGTTGCTTAGTTAGTTAGTCGTCCGGCTAAAGCCTTGTAAAACCGTTTGACATAGGGAACCTCTGTGTTGATAACCGTTTGGTCTATGAACTGTACCAAGACCGTTCGGTCTAGTTCCTAAATGTTGTATCCAATCTGACTGTTGTACAGTTTTAAATTCCAATGTTAATTCTACTTTCTTCATTCACTTCTATGCTCATTCACTACTGTTCTCCTTTATTATTCATGTTAACTCCTAAAACGAATTATAGCTTCTGGTTATATTTATTGAGATGTTACAATATATATATAATTTTTATTTTTTACGAATAACATATACTCGCAGATACGGATAAGATCCGTTTAAAATTAATAATAAATATTCACAAATAATAACTATTCATACTAGATTTTATTCAAATGCATGTCTGCGAAATTTTTTTTTCCCTCCCTAATTGTGCCCTTTGCAAATGCTCATTCATTATTGTTATTTGATGCAATTAACTTCTACGGCAAGAAAACATTTATTTAAAATTGAAATTACAAAATTAAGCTATTTCTTACACCGATTCAAGATTGCAGTGTATTTTTTTTATTAGAAATTAATTGTATTTCATAATTATGTGCAAATTAACTATATTTCATAAGGACATACATCAGTCAATGCAGCAAATACTGTATTTTAAAATGATCGTAGATTTTTTAATCTATTTGCTTAATTTGATATTAATGATTTTTATTTTTCCCTTTTGAAATAGTATTAATAAAATAAATTAAAGTTGTATAAAAATATAAAATTGTAAAAATTTAGTTATTTTTAAATTTGTGTCTTGGAACATTATCAATAAAAGAAATTTAAGTACTATTTTTAATTTTATAAATTAATGTATCTAATTTTTAATTAATACTCATTTCTATTAAATTAAAACAAAGATGTTTTTGTAATTTATTATATTGTCTAATAAATTTAATTTTTTTCCTATTACATCAATCAATCTTACTAATAAATTTTTCATTCAATTCCTCACTCCAAACAATTCAATTTTTATTTGTTTTTTCTTCTTTCCTTCCTTTTCTATCTCCTCCACAATCTAAACAAAACAATTAAACTTTTTAAACTTCGGACTCTAGGTAATATATATTAGAAAACAGATAGATTGCAACAAAGCAGTGAATAAATTAATATGCTTCTTCTATTTGATACGGTTAAGAACACGAGGGGGAAACATGAAAAATAACGCATGAGATAAATTGATTGTGCATTAGAAAAATAGTTTATTCTTTTATTAAAGATGTTTATATTATTTTATATAAATCATTTTTATTTTTCTCAAAAATCTATCTCTAGAATTTTATTTAGTTTTTGTTGAGACTTATAATTTTTTTTTTTAAATTCAAGAAATGAGACCTAATATAAACAAATAGAAAAATGAAAACATTAAATTTAGAAAGAAAAAAAAATTAAAGGAAACAAAGTTATAAATAGGCTAAATTACAAGGATCAAAAGTGAAAGGTTAGAAAACACGTTTACGTGTGTTTTTAATACTTTTGAATGCTGCTGTTTGTATTAATCAAGCCTACTGCATCATATTAATAGTATTAATCTACGATTAGTGATGAATAATGAGATAAATTTGAGAGGTTATGAGTATCCAATAATGAACAAACAATGAAGATGTGACTTGTGAGTGGAGACTGTATATGATATAACATAGCCCTTGGCAATCGGCTTTAACATCGGACATGACATTGCTGTACAGTGTATAACATTAAGAAAAGTGATTGTCATTGTTGTCAATACAGACCAATTCACATTCATTAGAAATAATTAGATATAATATAAAATGAATTTACATTTTATATATAAAATGAATTTATTACATCGTTAAGAAAGAAAGAATTAAATTTGTGTGAAGAAATAGACTTTTATAGAAATGGATGCATTTTGAACGGTTAGAAGTGGACTTTAAGCCTAACTCAACCCCACAAAACCGGTTTGTAAGGTGAGGTATGTACCCTACTTATATATTATAAATTGACCTGATATTAATGGGTGGTCCAATAACGGTCCAAATAACGGGTGGAACAATCTGCCCAATAAATATCGCTAGGACATAGACTCTAACCATAGCTCGGATACCAAGTTAGAAGTGGACTTTAAGTCTATCTCAACCCTCACAAAACCGGCTTGTAAGGTGAGGTCTGCACTCCACATTATAAATTGGTCTTATCTCTAGTCGATGTGGAACTTCCAACATGAACAAGAAAACATCTAATCTACCCAAATCTTCAATTTCACTTTGAGGGGACCTCTATTACATTATTTCCATAGTTGGCATATAGTGATAGCTGGAAACAATTGCTGGGGCACTTTCTTACAACCAGGTATAATGGTAGATCCTCCATAAATAAACGCTTGATTTCGTTTGCATTTCTGTATATGATCCTTTTGAGGTAAAATTAAATAATGTGTTAGGATTTTAATGTTTAAAAATTATCTTAATTATTGTGGATGATAAAACTCTATCCTCATTACTTTAAACACTTTTTAGCTTTGGTAATAAAGATCTTAAGGATCTTGAGTGTAGACTTGATAGATATTAAGATCTTTAGGATAGTTTGATAGTTCTTTTGTTTGATAATTATAAGAGGGAGATTCACTTTCAAAAATATATATATATATATATATATATATATATATATATATATATATATATATATATATATATATATTGTATTGTATTGTACAAATATAATTTCAATTTTCTACTTGTCATAATCTAAAGTTATATATTTAATATACACTACATCATTTTATATAATTTTTATAGAATATCAGTCTTCAAAAAATATAATAATAATGCTTGAAAACAATATTTTATATAAAAAAAAATATATCTTTGTTTAAATTTCAAAATTTAAAATATTTTTAATATTAATAGATTATGTATACATATACATAAAAACTTAAACTGGAAAAAATTGAGGGACACAACCATCTCTTTCTGTCAATGTCTCATAATATGAAAAGGGGGAAGAAGTTCTGGGACGTGGAAACAGATGTTCAATGCAAAATCAATTTCTATAAATAACTACAAAACAAGCTCAATTCGGTATGTTTCTTTCACATTTGGAATTGTCTTCCATCACATTATTGCCACAATATTTATAACCCTTTTGTCCTTCCCTGCAATTATTCAAAACTTCCTTCACAGAACGATCAATGCTTTGAAAGCACACATATAGCTAGCGAACCCTTTTGAAGATAAACCCATCACCTCATTCACTCAATCTTCTTCTCATAAATAAGGACACTTTCTTCCTTTGTTCATCTCTAGCTGTCAACAACAACAAAAATAAACAAAAAAAACTTTAGGTTTTTTCAGCCATTGATTATTTTCCTTACAGCTACATAAGATTAAGATGGGACCATTCAAGCAATCAAGCTTCAAATGGAACTGATCCTTCTGGTCTTTTGCTTTCAAATTGTGCATATGGGTTTAGCTACTGAATCAAATTCAAAGTTCAAAAGCTACCTACTTTGAGATTTTATGAGCCACGCGTTTGGTATTGAATAGTTAGTAGACTTTTGTTTCTCTTATCTGTTGAAAAGGAAGAACAGATATCCTTCTCTTTTATTAATGATGATACATTGTTTTTTTCTCGACTAATCTTCTGTGGTGTGCCATCATAGGCAGAGTTCCCGTTGTTGATTGAACCAGAAATTTGAATTTGAATCACCAAATTCATTCATATTATTATGGTGGCTGCAAATTCCCGGTGGAAGATAGAAAGCAGATACCAGTTTTATTCACTACATTGATGATGTTATTCTATTTCCAACTAGGAAAAGGAAATAGTATTAAATTTTGTACTGATAGGTATACGTGAAACACTCGAGGCTATGTGCCAATTCAACTAAAAGCAAGCAATAATTAGAGAGATGGTAGTTTACCTAATGACATTTAGGAGTGAAACTTGGAAAGGAGTGGTTCGAGTATGAACAAATTTAGTTAGCTACTTTAAAGCAATAACGGGAAACTTTCTTCTAAGATGAATTTCGTGAAGTGAATGAGGATATTTGAATCAAGAAAAAGATGGTGAGAGATGAAATCATTTGAAATCAAAATTTATGAAAATTAACGAGTGATTTGATGAGTTTGATAAATAAAATTAATTGATAAAAATAAAATACTATTATTGATTATAAAAAGTAATTTAAACTAACATGAAATATAAATTATATTATAATAAAATGTGAATTATTATTTACAAATAACTAACATAACATCTTATGTACTATTTGTGGATTAGCATATAAATATGTTATTAATTTATTTTTAGTGGCCCTTATAATGTGGAACGTGTGCAACACATTAAGTGAGTGGGTGTTAGCTTTTATTTCATACCGAAACAAAATTTTAATCAATTTTATCCAATTAGATTAAGCAACAAACAAAACTCCACATGGCGAAACATGCAAATGACAGGAGGTGTTCAATGTAGTAAAACGAAAAACATGAGTATAACTGGTAAATTTACAAAAGAACAATTTACATATTTAGATTGGTATTTTAAACTCATAATATGCTTAAAATTTATGAGGTAACACAAGTTAGAGGTGTAGGTATAAAACGATAGAAAAATCAAATTTACAAGTAAACAAAATATGTTAGTAAAGTGAGATTATTAATAACATATCGATGACGAAAATTTTATTGATAAAATATTTTTCAATAAATTTTATTGATAAATCAAAAAACTATTATGAAGTTGGTAATTATTGATAATTTAATTTTTTAATAAATAACCGTTAGTAATTATTGATAAAATTTTTATTGTTAAATATCGCGATTTAATAAGTATCTTCTTTCTTCTCTAATTCTTCTTTTTTCCTTTTTTTTATCTTCTTTTATTTTTCTTTCTCTCTTCATCCTAATTATCCTAATTATTGTTGTTAGGTCATTCACCACCTTTCGTCCTTCATTGTTCTCCTCCTTTTGTTCTTTTTTCACTTCTTTTGTTATTATCATGATTGATTTGGTTGTTGTTGTTAGTGACTCCTCATCATTGTCCTTCCTCCTCCTCCCTCTATTTCAACTCCTTCTACTTCTCTTATTCTTTTCTTCTTCAATTTTATTTTGCATTTTTTTGGAAGGTTTACCCATCATTTGTTTTTATAACTGAGGTAATATCCTCTTTGATAATTATATTCCAGAAATGTAAAACAATAAGCACATTTTCACTCTTTCTTCTTCTTCTTCGGCTAGAGAACATGAACTGCAGCTTCCCACCTCGTGTGAACAGCTTGATGCTCCACCATCGTTGCCTCCACCACTGGTCGCTGTTGTTGCCTGCACCACTGGTCATCACCATTGCTTCCAGCACTAGTCGTTGTTGCTGCCTCCACCATTGGTCGCTATCGTAAAATTTTTTAACCTAATGTTCCTTTTTTCTTCCTCGCACAACCATTATTTATCTTAGGTGAAGCTATCGGTTGCCACCGATTGTTTGTCGCCTTCGACTGTTCATCGTCGTCTTCGACCGTTCGTCATCACCGCCTTCGACCGTTCGTCATCGCCTTTGGCTGTTTCGTCGCCGCCTCCATTGTCCCAAATAAAAAAAGGAAAAAGATGATTTTGAATAAGCAAAAGTCCCAATTTTCTGAAAGAAAAAAAGGGGCATCTACCGCCTCGGTTCAAAACCACAAACAAACGACCCTCACATACCACCTCAGTTCAAAATCAAGAAAAAAAAGACTACATCTTTTTGCCTTGCATGTATATGCCTCGGTTCATAAACCGTTGCATATATAAAAAAATAAGCGGTGTTGTTTCTCTTTACTGCACTAATGAACAAATTTAATAAATAGATAATCATTTAACTTTTTACCTGTAGGTAAATTATATATAGATCACTTTTTTCTAAAAAAAAATTATTTATGGAATTCTTGTGGTAAATAATATGTAAATATTTTCTAAATAAATCACAATTATATATGCATTTTGATTATAATAATTTACAAATTTTGGTTATATGTAATTGTTTTTTTTTTAATGGAACCAAATCAACAATTCAACATCACATGGTTTGTGCAAGAATAGTTTCAATTTACCTTTGATCAATGTCATTACAACTATAATCAAAACAATTTAACACTATAAAAAATACATTAAACAATAAGGTAATTTAAAGAATAAAATAATTAGACATTACATTAACTAAGTTAACTAAAAATTATTGATATTTAAATTAGTTTTTATCATTAATAAAAATATATAATTCAATCATGAATTAAATTCTAAATTATTTTCTAACATTAGTTACCAAGATTTTAGAATGAATATTAATAAGTGCTTAAAATTTTGGTACCAAAGATTAGAGATCAAAAGATTAAAAAAAATGTTTATATAAAATTAAAAAAAAAAAACATGACAAATTTTAAAGGATAAAAAATATCTAAAAACAAAAAAATAAATAAATATTTATATAAAAATTTAACACAACATAAAAAAAAATTAAAAATCCTTTAGTCAAATTATTAGAAAAATTATAAAAGTAAAACATATTTATATAAATATTTCAAAAAACATCAGAATAAAAAATTAAAAAAATATAGAACTTGTTAAGTATGAATTGAAAAATAGAAATACAAATTCTTACCTTTTAAGACCACGATTTCTAAAAGAATAAGATAAATAAATATAAAAATGTTTAAAAAAAATAAATACAAAAATTGAAAGAAAAAATTGTAAATAATAAGAATAACTTCTATAAAAATAAAATATAACCATAACAAATCGAAACAATATTTCTTTAAAAAAAAAATAATTTGAAATTGTATTAAGTTAATGTTAGAAGTAGGTCTTAGGCCTAATTCAACCCCACAAAACCGGCTTGTAAGGTGAGGTCTGCACCTCACTTATATATTATAAATTGGCCTTATCTCTAGTCGATGTGAGACTTCCAACACACACCCCTCACGCCGATGTATATACATATCGAGCGTGAGATATTAATGGGTGGTCCGATAACGGCCCAATAGCGGGTGGAACAATCTGCCCAACAAATATCGCTAGGATAGGCTCTAACTATAGCTCTAATACCATGTTAGAAGTGGGTTTTAGGCCTAACTCAACCCCACAAAACCGGCTTGTAAGGTGAGGTCTGCACCCCACTTATATATTATAAATTGGCCTTATCTCTAGTCGATGTGAGACTTCCAACAGTTAAAATATTAATTTAGTCCATATTTTCATTTGGATTTGTTAATTCAATTATAATGTTTTTTCTCAAGTTTTAATCTTCGTCAATTTTGTTTAATTTAATACTTTTCTAAAATTTAAATAATTAATGGAAAGTACATAGTATATATCATGTGTCAGAAGTTTTTAATTTTTTTAATTTAAAAAAGTTCAGTTAACATTGTGTCATATATAACATTAATAGGATCATGTGTTAGTATTAGTGACATGTGTCCACTAGTGCAGCGAGGGGATATTACCACGGTTATTTTTGATTATATGTCGCGGTTTACGAACCGCGACATATTTAGCCGCGGTAGTAAGTCAGAGACTTTAGGCCGCGGTTATAACCGCGGTCAAAAAGTTGGGGAATATGCCGCGGTTGTACAGGGAACCACGACCTAAACCCAATTTTTTTTTAAAAAAAAATTGTTCCAGTATATGCCGCGGTTCGAACCGCGGTAAAAGACACAGGTATATGCCGCGGTTCTAGCACTAACCGCGGCCATATGTTTGTTTTTAAAAATAAAAAATAAAAAAACGAGAACTATATGCCGCAGTTGGGGTAACAACCGCGGCATATTCCCCTACAGTTTTTTAAAATTGCAGGTCTGTTTTTGTGATATCCACTACCACAAAAACAAACCTGCATATAAAAACATGTACGCAAATTCAATTTCAACATAACAAACACATGTTCAAATGTATTTCAACATCAAATAAAGTACAAAGTCTAATAAAATACAATCTAATCAAATGCAACGTTTAAATCTAATAACTAAGAGCTATTGTACAATCTAATTATATACTTCGCAGTAGCGTTCCTCGTGAATAATAATGGCTTCTCAGGAACTGGTGTAGTAGTCTTGAATTTCTGCACAAATTGTATAAATTCCTCTACACCTCTCTCGTACTCAGCACTAATACGTGGTAAATTAATCCAATTTCGATCCATTCCTATATTTTACGAAATTAAAATTATAAAATTTTCTATATAAAATTATATAATTAAAATCATACAATCAATTCAGTCATACAATCATACAATAAAAACTTAAATAAAAAAAGTTCATAGCATATTATTAAAAAAAAAAAATTGCTGATAAAAAAAATAAAAACTTAAATAAAAGCTAACATACTTTGGCTCTTAAAGAACGACCAAAACCACAACAAATTCGACAAAAATGATCAAAGCCACAACAACATATGCATCAAGAAACGAAAGCAAACATAGAGGCTTGACAAAAATGACGAAAACTTGACGAGGGCATGCAGCAGTGTACCTGGTATGGGCGCGACAGAGGATTGCACCGGCGGGTTCAGATGGCGCGGCGGAGAAAACGAACGTTCCTGGGTTTCAGAGGGCGCGACGGCGGAGGGCGCGACGACGGGCGACGCGACAGCGGACGGCGCGACGGCAAAGACGAAGATGGCGCAGCGTTTTCGCGTTTTTTGCAGAGGCAGAGAGTTCAGAATCGCGTGGAGAAGATGAAAACTGTTCTGTTTGTTTTTAACCTTCAGAAGAGAATCTGCCACGGTTAAGTGTAGAACCGCGGCATAAAGGGGGAATATGCCGCGGTTCTACACTTAACCGCGGCCTATTCATTTTAAAAAAATAATCCATAATGGCATTTTTGAAATTTTTTTAACTTATATGCCGCGGTTCAGCGCCCAACCGCGACATATTCTCTGAAATTTTTAAAATTTACTCAAATCAGGGAATATGCCGTGGTTCTCTGACCAACCGCGACCTATTCCCCAACGTTCAGAATCCCCCCAACTGCCTCCCAGCTGCCTTTTGGGGAATGTCAGGAGGTTACAGGGGAATATGCCGCTGTTGGTCAGAGAACCGCGACATATTCCCCTGTAATTAAATTTTTTTTGCTGACGTTGAGTCAAAGATGATAGTTGACTGGGGTATATGCCGCAGTTAAGTGGGGAACCGCGGCATATAAGTTTGATTTATTTACAAAACTGCCACCGGGCACTATTATGCCGCGGTTTCTGGTGAACCATGGCATAATGTGCGCTGTATAAAGCCTATTTCTTACTAGTGGTCATATCAGTGTCAAATGTATGGTTTTGTATTTAATTTTGTTTTCACGTTTGTTATTTTTGTTCAAATAAATCTTAATATTGTTTTTGAATGGAAAAATTTTGATCTTTTCAAAACTGAGATCAAATTTAATTTATATATAAATGTTATACTGATTTTTAAGTTAAACTATTTAATTGATTTTTAATCTAAAAGTCACAAAAATTAAATAATTTAATTAGTTTTCAACATCTTGAAATTTTAAACTAATGGTGTTAGATTCCACTTTTAAAATTTTCATTTAACTTTAAACCAACAACCCTAAATTATAAAATATTTAAAAAAAATATAAATTATTTTTATACATTGGTATTTTGTGTTAGATTTTTTTAGAAAAGACAAAAAAAGAATTTGATACCAAAATAAGATATGAAAAATCAAAATATCATCTTAATCTAAAATCTTAATTTATTCTAAAATATTACTAAATTAAACAAAAATAATAAATAAAAAAACCGAATTAAATATAAGGTACTAACATATGATACCGACTTGACACATAATACTAATCCTAATATATGTCATTATTACAACCACATCACATGATGTTGGCTTAATACATTATTATTTTTATTTAAATTAAGAAAATTTAAAATAATTAAAAAAACCGTAAGCTAACACATGTGGGAGAGATACATAGTTCACAAGAGAATAATGAATTGAATAAAATTGATATTTTATTGAACAAAAGAAAAATATTAGGACTGATAAAACCAATCGAAAATAGGAACTAGTATTTTAACCAATTTTTTTTAAAATCTAATATCATGTTTAAGAAAGACGAAATTAGTACTTATAAGGACCAATATATTCATAGAAAAGAAAGAAGCCAGGTGTATGCAAAGAAAAAAAGGTGATATTTATAATCTAAATTTAAAAAAAGAAATAAATAAAACCATGAATCTTCCTGCATGTATCTCTTTCTTTCAAACTTTTCTGAACCTTTTTTCTCCTCCATCTCTCTACTGAATCTTCTTCTCCTCTCTAAATTTCTCACTCTATTCTACTACTGCTTCTATAGTGGAGGGTGTCTAAGTGTTAGAAGTGTTCTACCTTCACAGAACAGTGAGTATTCTTCCTCTGGTAAGTTATTTTCTTCTTTTGTACCTTAGGGAGCCGTGATCATGCAACAGGGTTCTGCTGCATGTGACCCACTTTGTTTTTCCCCAAATTTTAGTTTCAATCATCTTCTAAAAATTTGTCTTCCATCACCAATTGCAATCTACAAGTGATTCTAGCCTTCCTTGAGGTGAAATTGAGCGTTTGAGGGATTTCTATGAACTAGGTTAGCTGATTAAAAGGTAAGGAAAGTTGGGAGTTTTTGTTTTGTTTTATAAATTAGAGTTGCATGAGTTAGGATTATTATGTGAAATCTGTGAAATAATGCATATGTGAAATGTTTTGGTGAGATTGTGTTATTTGAACAAAAATTGGGTTGTATGTGTGCATGAGATCACATGTTATATGATTCTACAATTGTGATTCTGTAAATGGTTGTTTATGAATTTGTATGGTTATGATATAATGCTGGAATTGGACTTGTTGATGGGGTAAAACATGTTATATTAATTAGTAGGCAATGCTTTGAATGAATTTGAGTTATTGGATAATGAGAAAACTGTTAAACAGATCCTTAGACATAGGTTATGAGTTTTTGTTAAAAATCATTTTGAAAGAAAGTGAGGGAGTGATTTTGGAGAATTGGGGTTTGGGACTGTATTATAGCATTTAGACAATTTGGGCAAGTCAATTATGACTTATTAGGAGTGACAAAAGTGGTAAAAACAGTTTCTAAGTAATATATTTAGAATTGGGTATCTTAGTTGATAAAAATGGAGATTTAGAGTCTTAATCTATGCTTAATCACTAGAGAATTGGTTTAGGAAGTGTTAGAGTTGATTAGGCAAGTTAGATTCATCATATAGATCGAGTTTTGAGTGTTAGAAATTCACCAGAAGGCCTAAAACGAAACTTAGGGGTGTGAGTTCTTCTAAATCTACAAAATTTGTAGGAAATTCTGCAGAATCCACGCCTGGACGCCCCTAAAGGGCGCTGGGCGTCCTTTGATTCGACATTTGCCAGAAATATGGCGTCCGGGCGCCCCTAAAGGGCGCTAGGCGCCCTTTTCTGCTGTTGCTTTTGTTTTTGATAGTTTGGGGGTTTCCGGATGTCTGTTTTGGACGTTCTTTAGGTCGTTCTAGGGGTTTTAGACCCTTCCGGAACTGTTGGTGATGGTTTCAAAGTCATTTTCCTTGTCTAAGTATGAGTTCATTGGATTTTGGACGTTTGTGGTTTTTTTTTGAAGTGGAATTAATGTTATATATATGTTTGTATGCAAAGTAAAGTTGAACAGTTACATGTACATGGTTTTATATGGATTCAGTGAGATAATGTCATGGTATTTGGTGGTTCATATCTTGAGTTAAGTTTCAAAGTAAAAGTATGGTTATTGGACATAATTCCATGATCCTCAAGGGAGGTTACATGGTGGTGCCACTATAGTTTGTCGTGATTGACCGTATGAATGACCGGAGTTCAGGATGGGGTTTACCTTGACATTCGAATGACCATACATGCTCAATTAGAGAGTGATGAGTCATGTGGTGAGAATAGAAGGAGGTCCTAGTCTTGGGTGTCTCCATTTATGGGCCAAGATGAGTTTGGTTGGACTTATACTTGTGTGTGGTCGGGTGAAACCCCTCGGCAATGGCTTTGCAAAGCAGTAGGGCCACAACAAGTGCATAAACCCCTGGAACTCGACATTTCGTACTAGTCCGGACGGTCAAATCACGTGGTCTGTCATTGGTATCAATCAAATGCATTCAGTTATAGTTTATGTTGTATTATTGTCATTACATGCTTGACATACTTGATTGATAACATGTTTTATTTTATTATACCTAGCTTACCCTTGCATTTTTTTGTTGTATGTGCTTGCCTTTCCCCCTTGCGATGATCATCCAATCCTTTGAATGTGAGCAGTAGATGATGATGTACCCATGGAGTGAGCATTGGAGAACGAAGAAGACACAACTTCCAGTTCTTAGGACCTTTTCTAGCTTTTGTTTTGGCATGTTCTATATTTTTGGAAACACTCTTTAGGCATCCTTAAATCTTTAGTTGGTCATGTAATTTGGAGAATTATTAACTTGTATCAAATTTTAAATTTCAGCCATATTTTTGGATGACTGTATGCTTAATATTGTCCTCTATTAACTCCTAACTGCTTTCTCGTACTATAATAGCTGAATCATATTATATGTATGTCTATATAATATTTGGGATGTCACAATATTGATTCCCACATTAATAAATTTGATAAAAATTGCAGCTATTTAATAAAAGTTTCTTTTTAGTCCTGAAACCATTCTACCTAAGGTCAAGTAACGAGTGAGTTAACATATTTCGATCACTCTAATTTAGTTATAGTCTTCTGTAAATTTATTAACAATAAGTGTTTATTCAATAAATAAGCTAAACAACAAAAAGTTATCTTAATTTATAATTTTATGATTATTTTCTAAGATGTCAATTTACAGCTACAACAAAAATAAAATAAAAGTATATATATTTAGACGATTAAAATACGTGAATCTTTTGAATAAAAGTATATATATCTTCATGAATCTTTACTCTGTGATGTCCTTATAGCTTTTATATGAGTGATCATGCATCCATATTCCATGTTTACCATGCAATGCATATGCTTACCATGCAGATTACCGGTTTCAAAAATTAAAAACAACGATAAGAACACGAATTTGAAAGACAAAAACACCGAAGCTAATCAAACTGTACAAACAACATGTAAGAAAAGGTATGAACAACATGAAGGTGCTTGAAATCATTACAGACTACCACGAAGGTACCATTGAAATGCCCCCAAAAATATACAGCAAAATAAACGCAGAGGCTTTCTCCTACCTTTCTCCAACCCCTCTGTAGATAGCTTCTCATATGATTCCCCATTTTAACTCTCACACAAATTCAACTTCCTTGCCTTCCATGCCACAACATTGATGTTACATTACCTTTTACCATGGTCTGGTTCCACCGTTGACATCCATTGACCAAGACCTACGCGTAGATGAAGAAGGACCCATGTTAGGACGCGAAGCCCTAACACTGGTACTCGTCGCGCTTCTCGAAGAAGCAGAGCTAGAAGAACGTTGAGGCCCAACGCCACCACCTCTCAAGCAACCAAACAAACCGTTAAACATTCTTCTAAACGTGCCACCTCTTCTCCTCCCTCGAGACTCCGAAACCGACCATGAAATCCTTCTGGGTTCCCCCATAACAACGTTGTTAAAGTTGAACCCACCATCCACTTCCGTGTACACAAGAGGAACGTTAACCTCTCTCTCACCCTCTCTTCTCCCCAACCTTCCCACAGCAAACCCTCCGCCCGGTAACCGCCAAATCGTCAACCCCACGTTGTTCTCTTCCTCCTCCTCCACACGCTCCAACCCCACACGTTCGTTCTCAACAGGCAACTCTTTGCGGCACACAGGGCAGGAGTTCCGAATTGCGAGCCACGGTAAGATGCATTCTGGATGGTATAAGTGTTTGCATGGCATTTCTCTCGCTCTGGTGCAAAGCTCAAAAGGCTCCTTGCAGACCGCGCAGTGTGACTCAGTCACCATATGGGACGCGTTTATCTCAATCTCCGGCAAGGCATCCACGACAGCTTTAGACGCCGGCGCGTGGTGCTGGTCGTGCCTCCCAGACCCGGAGTTAGACTCCACGTTGGAAAGTTGGTCCATCACGCGGTCGAAGCCTGTTCCGAGGAGAAACTCTGACATCCTCGGAGGGAGTGGTCGGAGGCCCGTACCGGCGCCATCGTCGTAGAAAAGGTCGAAGCTGGAGCCACGCTCGTGCCTTGATCCCTCTCCGCGGAGCATGATAACCGGGTTGATCGGAGACGGGTCGCCGTTGGCGGTTCTGCAATGTTGATGACGAGAGGAACGGGGAATTTGGTTGGAGTTACCGGAACGGTGGCCGATCATGTACATTGCAGCCGCGGCGGGGAAACTACGGCGGCGCGGTTCGGCATGGACGGGGCGGCCGGAAGAGTCGATCTCTTCGACGAATCCACTGTCACATTCTGGACACATGGGCATTTCCTGTCTCCATACTCTGACAAATTTGTTGCAGCGGAAACACCAATGGGAAGCCATTACGATCTACACCTAGATACGAATTGACGGATACGGTGATCCAAGAATTTAGGTCCCGAGAGGGGTATTAAAATGAGGGGAAAATATTGGAAGAGCAGAAGTTGTGCATGATCTTGGATTCTGTGAGATTGAGGAAGAAAAGAGAAAATGAAAGGGTTATAGATTAGTGTCTGAGGGTGTGGCTTTGAAGGAGATTGCAGTTGCAGAAAAAACGACGTTGTTTTTTTTTTGGCGTGTCGGCAACGTTGTTGGTTGCGCGACACGTCGTATTGAGCGTAGAATGAATGAATGAATGAACAGTTTTAAGTTTTTTGAGTTACGCTGGTGCGAGATTACAGGGTCTTTCCTGTTTCTTGTTTCCTTTGCCGTTTTGTCTGAAAATAGGGAACGGAAGATTCTGTTACGGGTCTCAGCGCTTGAAGTTTGTCTTGAAAGGCTGTTTCTAACTTCTTATTCCTTATAACTCATCAACTGCGTCGACCTGCACTTTTCCTTATTCAACTCTAACAAAACACCCATCTTATTTTTTACATGCAAAACCCGTTTTCATTAACAACATTTTTTTTTTTGGGTCTATTTATGGATTATATGAATTTTCTTGTTTCTTAATTGGATTTCGTAATTCAATAAAGTCTCGAACAGAATTTTATCCAGTGTCTCTCAGATTTCATACACCCCTATCACATATATAATAATAACTTATTTATTTAATATATATTTTTTAGGCATAAAACGGGAGCTACAACAAAAGTTTGGGTGTTGGAAGAAAACAAAGGATGCAAAAAGAAAGTTCCACTTCTGAAATAACTGGGTCCATGTAATCATAGTGTTTTCTTGCTACACCGCCAATTTTTCTTCTTTCACCTCAAAATATTTGTAAAACCCCTAAATACCCATTGATTTACTTCCTCACAATACTTACTCCCTACCCCTAAAGCGCCGCACAACACACACTTTCTTTGTCACTTTCACTCTCTCCTACATCCTACATCCTGCATCCAGTGCACAATACCCTCTTGATTGTTTCTTCATGCACTTCCATGATTTCGTCCTGCACCTTCTACTTCTAGTTTAATTCCCATTGTACTCTTATAAGGCTACTTCTGACGCCATTGGGTTTATAAAAAGTTAAAGGAGTGTGCCGCAACTCACATCCAGAAAATCCGACACCCCCTTTCTTCATTATTTTATCTTCCTGTATTCCCTTCCAACCTGTGCAGCGTTCGCGGGCAGCAGTTCTTCGTTCTTCTTCTTAGAGATCTTCTAAGTTAGTATTTTTCCTCGTAGATCTTCTATGAGAATCATCTTTTCTGATCTGTGGTCGCATTTGTGCGTGTTTACATGAATTGTGCGAATGGGAGGGGTTTTAGGAGTGTCACAACTGGTACTACAGTTAACCCCTGTCGCACTACGAACGACGGAAGGGTTTGGGGGATGCGAATGAACGCCTCCAGAGTACAAACAACAGATTAGTCGTGCCACAGCTGGATGAGCGCCAGAAAGGAACCGCCGGTGGAGCTGCGGTTGGTTTGGACTAGGGGTGCACATCTCCGTTGTCCGCATTTCATAATGCGGGTATGGGAAACGCAGGTCGAACTGCGACTTAGGAGGGTTTGGGAAAACGCAGGTCAAACGGCGGCTTGGGGAAACTCATATAAATGCGTTTTGTTTTTTGTTTGCAAAGTCTTTGTTATTTTTTTAATTTTAGTTTGTTTGTTAATTTTAGTTAAGTTTTTAAAGTTTATAAAATTTATATATTATTTATTATTAATGTAATTTAGATTAAGTATTAATTAATTTATTGAAATTAAATAATTTTTATTATCTGTATACTACATTGGTTTATTTGTTTCTTAAATATTTTTTTATATTATTTTTTATGTATATAATTTTAGTTAATTTTTTTATTCTTTTTATGAATTTAAAATTTTTATTAAATTATTTATTAATTAAATGATTATTATTATTCTATGCGTAACTTTTATTTTGTTAAATATTATATTTTTTTATTTGTATTTATTTAAGTATTATAATAAGTGATACTTTTGTTATTTAAATATACTCAGACAAGGATTAGGGTTGTTGCCCTTAGGAGTTAGAATCTCATTTATTGTTCATTAATTATAGTTTGACTATGAATGAAGGGTAAAAAGGTAATTTGGGAGGTGCAGGAAGAAAAGGGAGAGGTGTAGGGAGGAACACTCTACCCTTTTTCACTCTCTCCACACACTCACCTTATTTACCTTTTTTTTTCTTTTTCTTTTAAGGCAAGCTCAAGCAACCAAGTAAGTATATTATTTTATTCAGGGTTAAATATGTTTTTAGTTCCTATACTTTGGGACGATTTTGGTTTTAGTCCATTTTCAAACTAAGGTACAATTTAGTCCTTCAACTTTAGAAAACTCTGGTTTTAGTCTTTTTTATCAATTTTTTTTAACTTTATTTGTTGTTTCAAACGCGTTTCTCAGTTAACATTAAAGCAAAAATGTGTCAAACAGTGTAAACAATCTAAATGCTATAATAAAACGTGCTTGAAACAACAAATAAAGTTAAAAAAAATTTGCTAAAAATGACTAAAACTAGAGTTTTCTAAAGTTGAAGGACTAAATTGTACCTTAGTTTGAAAATGGACTAAAACCAAAATCGCCCCAAAGTATAGGGACTAAAAACATATTTAACCTTTTTATTTAATTAAGAATAATAAAAATTTATATAATATTTAAAATGTCAAAAATAGTAATTGGAAACGAAAAGCAGATTTTTGGACTTGATTTTGAAATAATGTTAGAAAAAGAACTAGATTTCAAAATTCAATTAAATAAAGTACTATATTTTAAAATCTAGAATAGAGAAACTTAATTTTAAAATCTGATTAAGAAAGATAGTAGATTTTGAAATATAGTTAAATAAGGAAATTTTCCCGATTTCATAATATGATTAGGTAGTTTACAAGTTATTTTACTTTTTGTTTTAATTTATTTTTTATTGCTTATGGTTTTGTTAGTTTTTTGTTTTAATTTTATTTTTTTTATTTTGTTTATTTATTGTGTTTAAATGTAGTTATTTTTTAGGTGTATTATTTTTAATGTTTATTTGAATTTGTTTGTTATATAAATGACAATAACACAAGGTATCTCTACATACTAGGTTGAGAGTTCTGCATGAGATGAAACTAGAAGAAGACCAACGACATTTGCATGTAGGAGGGGCTCTCATGGTGAAGCTGGAGAAACTACAACATTAGATTGTCATGAGGTTTATTAGCAACATGAGGATGTTATCACTAGTGCAGCGAGGGGATTTTACCGCGGTTATTTTTCACTATAGGTCGCGGTTTACGAACCGCGGTATATTTTACCGCGGTAGTAAGTCAAAGACTTTAGGCCGCGGTATATAAGTTCCGCAATATGCCGCGGTTGTCTAAAGAACCGCTGCCTAAGTGAATTTTTTTTAAAAAAAAAAAAAA
>NC_028356.1:6327239-6352294 GCF_000741045.1 Vigna radiata var. radiata | reverse complement strand
AAAAAAAGTTCATAGCATATTTGATAAAAAATGATCAAACATTGAAATAAAAGCTAACATACTTTGCCTCTTCAAGAACGACAGAAACCACAACAAATTTGACAAAAATGATCAAAGCCACAACAACATATGCATCAAGAAACGAAAGCAAACATAGAGGTTTAATGGAAAACATGACGAGGGCATAAAGGAAGTACCTGGAATGGGCGCGACAAAATACAGTTCACGATCTCAGGGTCGAAAATGACGATTCTGATCGGTCTAAAATCTTCCCCAACGTCAAAAATGACAAATGCACCGAACAAAATGCAGTTTAAACGATGAAAAATGGTAGAGAATGGAAGAACAGGGTCGCCGGAGAAGAAGCAAGGTCTGAAACAGTTTCGCGAAGAAGACGAAACTGTTTCGCGATTTTTGTTTTTTTACCTTCAGAAGGAGAATCTGCCGCGGTTCTACACTTAACCGCGGCATAAAGGGGGAATAGGCCGCGGTTCTACACTTAACCGCGGCCTATTCATTTAAAAAAAATAATACATAATGGAAATTTTGAAATTTTTTTTAACTTATATGCCGCGGTTGGGCTCCGAACCGCGGCATATACCCTTAAAATTTTAAAAATTACAGAGACCAGGGAATAGGCCGCAGTTCTCTGGCCAACCGCGGCCTATTCTCCAACGTTCAGAAACGCT
The DNA here is from genome assembly GCF_000741045.1 of Vigna radiata var. radiata. Classification (NCBI taxonomy): domain Eukaryota; kingdom Viridiplantae; phylum Streptophyta; class Magnoliopsida; order Fabales; family Fabaceae; genus Vigna; species Vigna radiata. The sequence continues at coordinate 6,351,605 of NC_028356.1, read as the reverse complement.
TTAACTGCCTTCCCAACTGCTTTTTGGGGAATGTCAGCAGATGGCAGGGGGAATAGGTCGCGGTTGGTCAGAGAACCGCGGCCTATTCCCCCTGCCACCTGCTGACATTCCCCATCAGTCAGCCCCTGCATTAAATTGACAGGGGAATAGGCAGCGGTTCTCTGACCAACCGCGGCCCATTCCCTGTCAATTTAATGCAGGGGCTGACTGATGGGGAATGTCAGCAGGTGGCAGGGAGAATAGGCCGCGGTTCTCTGACCAACCGCGGCCTATTCCCCCTGCCACCTGCTGACATTTCCCATCAGTCAGCCCCTGCATTAAATTGACAGGGGAATAGGCAGCGGTTCTCTTACCAACCGCGGCCTATTCCCCTATTATTTCTTTTTTTATTCAAACGTGGGTCAAAGGGGGGCATATTCTTTCGTTTTATTTACAGAACTGCCACCGCGCACCATTATGCTGCGGTTTCTGGTGAACCGTGGCATAATGTGCACTGTAAAAACCCAATTTTTCACTAGTGTATTGAGCAATAAGATGTTATTGAGCAACACAATGATGTTTTGGAATCTAGACCACGATAAAATAACGAAGAGGCTTGGTTCTAGACATAGACTAATGCTCTTGGTCATTCTTAACATCTTTTCTTAATGCAAATATTATGTTTGAACATCTAATAGATGAGTATTTCTTACATAAAGATTTAAGGCTTGTTTTTAAGGAATTAGGGCAAGTTTACCTTTGATGTTAATGTTTGAAGATGTTAGAATCATGTTGTGTGCATGAGTGATTAGAGTTTGGGTCATGAAATTCAACCTCAATGAGTTTTTACCCATATCACTATATAATCATTATTTTGAGTTATTGTCTTATGTTTACAATACCCTTGAACAAATTATCAATTCAAATCATTGCTTAAATTAGTAAGTAGTCATAATTACCTACACAATTACAAATCCTCTAGAAGATGATATTTAGACTTACAATCTTACTTGCACAATTTTGTACGTTTGTCAAAGAGTTAACAACAAATAATCCTCTTAGCCTTTCTAGAGCTTAAGTGAAATTATTTAGTCGTTCACTTTATAAGAATATAGAGGCAACCGAGAAAGTCAAATCTTAACCTCGACTATCTCAAATATAATGACAATCTATATTTGTTCGTTTTGTAGGTGTTATCCATAAGAAAACAATATCAAATGCATTTAATAATTTTAGTGCATCAGGATGTGTTCAAAAGAGGTCACTTACCACCTTAGATTCATTTACATATCTACTCAAGTTGATATATTTATCACGTTCTAACATCATCATCGTTATTGCAATTGAGTTTTCAAACCTCTCAATGACCGATTTGTAATTGTATCTTAAATTATATACTTGTTTAATTATGTCACATAATACTCGTTATTTTCTTTGATGGTAAGGAGAATGTTAGTAGGTTTTACTCGACTCTGAATTCTATAAATAAGTAATGAATTTTCAATGAATTTTAACCACCTAACAAAAGGGTGACCAACTAAAGTTTGTGACAAGTCATGTTTATGATATCCACACATTACATTCAACACTCAACTCTCTCCATTAGAAATTGGTTTGCCTCTCTACTTAAAAAGACATACACTTTCTTGTGTCCGATATACTAGGTTCAACATCATATTGATATTTCTAGTACTTGTAACTCGTTTCACATCCTAATAACACATATATCCTTCTCCCAGGTTAACCATTCATTTTATCAGATCTTGTAATGATAACAACAAAACCAAGATCAAAAGCTCAAACTCATTAAATTAACTCATTACATGTGGGAAAAGTTTGATCACACTTATTTAATAATAATAACCGGAAATAAAAAAATTCATAAAACAAAACAAGAGAAATAAATTTTAGAAAAATAAAATAAAAATAATAAACAAAGCAAGCAAAACAAAATTTAAAAAAATAAAAACTAAAAGCTATATTTGATTTCGAAATTTGGTAAGTTCTTTCACTAGATTTTAAAATCTATTAAGTTCCTGAAACGGATTTTCAAATTTCATAAGTTTTTAAATTGAATTTCAAAATCCAATGCGTTTGTAAATCTAGTGAGTTAGTAAAAAAAAATTCAAAATTAAGTGTTTCTCTAAATCAAATTTTAAAATTTGATGCTCCCTTTAACTAGATTTTGAAATTCAATGATTATGAAAACTTTTTATCCTACAAATCTTGAAATTTAATAAATATTTTGATAAACTTTGAAATTTAATATGTAAGGACCTAGAGAAATTATATTAATATAATAAAGAAGTGGATTAAATTAAGGAGATGAGCTTTTTATTTTCTAAAACGTATGAGATATAAAACTTTGCCAAGCTTTGCTCACTTTTTCTTAAACTACTTCCTCTCTCTAAAAACCTTGCACTCTATCCTTCTCAGATTCTCTCTATAACCTTTCTCTCAACTGAGCTAGTGGATTTCCGAATAGGTGGTGTACAAACATTCATCGCGTAAAAGGCTTCGACTTGAACAAATCAAGTTCAGTTTTTAGTGGGTAAGTTGTTCTTGTCCTTTTTCCGCTGTTTTGAAAACCTAGATCATGCAATCTGCTGGTTGCATGTGTCTTTTGATTTCTTTCTTCCAATTCCTGTCCAATCCTAGCTCTAAGAGATGTTCTTGATCACAGTTTTATGGTTTGTAGGGTGTTGTCTAGGTTCTGTGTGACTTAGGGTACTGTAAGGGCAAGCTTTAGAGCTGAGCTGTGAAGTTTCCAGGTAAGGGGATCTAATTATTTCCTGTAAATTGATTTTATGATGGGTATGTGTGATGGAGTTTTAACTTGTATGCTGTTTTGACTGCGTGTTCGCTTTCAAGTGTATTGAGTTATATGTATTGCTATGGAACTTGTGAAACTGTAATGTAATCACTGTAAAGTGAATTGTATGTAATTAGTTGCTGTAATTGGACATATTGGTGCTTGGGAGTAGGAATTTTGTTGTAGCCTTGCTTAGATAGAAAGTCAAGTGTTTTGGGGACTGTTGTAGGTTATTTAGAGGAAGTGAGGTAGTGATTTTGAGTAATTAGGGTTTTGAGTACACTTGGACTGTTTGGGTAGTTCAAATAGGTCAATTGTGACTTGTTAGAAGCGTTGAACTTGTCTAAAACAAGTTAGAAGTGGTAGAATTGGTGTAGGGTCATTAAGTTGGGGATTTGGTGTTTTAGAATTGAATTCTAATCGTAACCACTTTAGATTCATTGTAGGAATGTTTGAAATCACATAGACAAGTTTAATTAGGTCTAGATCACGAGTTAGAGGTTCAAACCAGTGAAAATTCTGTCGTAAAGGTGAAAGTTGCATCTTAGGTTGGTTTCAGTCCATTTTAGGGGTTTTGCATTATTGAGTTGGTTTAGTACATCTAATTCTTATCCAAATGACCAATGCAATACATTAATTTCATCTATAAACATGTTTCATATCAATATTAGTGTTACAGAGCCCAAAAACGCAAGCCAAAAAGAGTAAAAAATGCAGCCCAAGAACACGCCAGAAACTACACCAAAACGCAACGAAAATGAATTTTAATCGGTTCAAATGAAAGATATTTCATCAAAGAGTATTTTAATCGGAGTAAAAGTAAATTTAAACGGTCTAAAAGAGAGAAAACGCATATGGAAAAGCAATGTGCAGAGAGAAAACACGAGGAGGAAGATGATGAATAATGCTTGTAACTGCTTACGGGTTCACGTTTTCAGTATAAGAGGCTATAGACGTCGGGCCTGGTGGGGAGCGACGTCTATAATAGTATAGATGTTGTGGTCCTCACTAATATGACGTCTTTCTGATTTAAAAATTAATATTCGCGGGACATATAGACATCAGTTACTAGGGGCACCGACGTCTAAGTCAACTTTTCACCTATCTGTCAAGCATATAGATGTCGCGGGTTGGGGCCCCGATGATAGACGTCGGTTACAATGGGAGCCGACATCTATAATCGTACATAGATGTCGGTGTGGCAGGAACAAACATCTATATGGCAGAAAAAATGACTTTTCATCTACCTGTTAGGTTCTTAGACGACGGTTAATGGAAGGTGGGATCCGACATCTGTAAGATTGTAGACGTCGGAAGCTCTCCTAACCGACGTCTATAATGTCAACTTATTTACGAAAATACCACCGGTTAATTTTTTATGTTGGGTAATCCAATATTTAACGGGTGACGTTAAAGGCCATTTCGGAAGTGTTAGCAACTTTCATGTACAATATGTTTCAATTCAAACAGTAACAAAAGTTGAGTTTCTACCTTTGGTCTCTACCAAAATTTTCGTTTCGTAAAAGATATTATTATTTTATCAAATATATGGATTCTATTGTTAAATATAAGTTTTCCCAAAAGTTATTTTAATAAATTTTATAAAATCGATTAAATAGTAAAAAAAAGATACAGCAAAAATGCAGGAGTTCAAGATACGGAAATGAATATGGAAAACATTTACTGCTCACATACTTAGAATATAACTTATACTATTATTCTTTGATAAATTATCATTTATGTAACTATTGTAAAAATGGACAAACTTGTCACACCTATTAATTTATGGTTGAGATAAATAATTTTATTTCTTTTAAAGAGTATGGGTGTTGTTGGGATGAGTAGAAGAAAAGAAACTGAAAGATAATTTCGACATTGTATGTGTTTTGGGTTTGATGAGTGTTAAACAAAGTAACATGTCAATGTAATTATCCTTAGTACATCCATGTTTAATATAGATGTGGTCCGAAACGTGCTTAGTAAAAACAACAACGTCGGTTTCTGTTAGAGTTAGACGTGAAACCAAACACGGTGTTTGTATTTGTGATAGTTCTGCGAAATGTTGCTTCCAAAACAATGCACAGCAACGGTTGGAGGAACATTGGTGTGCTTGTTGGAGCCACGGTGAATATAAGACTTTGTATGGTTCGTGTAAATTTTCGTTTTTCCATGCAAGTTGTTGTTAGATGATGTAGATCGCTGGAGCAGCAGCTGTCTGATATGAACTTTCATTGACATTTTTTATCATGGTAATGACATTTCAGTATTATTCTCCCATTTTTGGAAGGATGTGAGAAATCTTTAAAGAAAACTTATACAAAGGATACCTTATCGATTAAGGGTTTTATTCTTTCCACTCATTTTCTTCTGTAATAAATTGTATGAATTTCTATACTTGTCCTTGTCTGGAAAAGTATCTGCTATAATTAAATCCGACAAGCGTGCCTTCTTTTTTAATTAAGAGTACATCTTGTTTTTGTGGTTAAATATGATACGATTTAATTTTTTAATCAAGATTGTTAGTCATATATAATGGAAAATTATGAAGCTGAGTAAATACTTCTTTAATTATTATAAGTCATGATATATTGACGAGTGATTACAATATTGGATTGGGTAGAAGAAGGAAAAAAGGTTGTTATGAAAAGAGAGATAGAATATATTGAAAACGAAAAAAAAGATTTTTTTCACGATTATATGTTTTATATTAAATGAATTCTTAACTTCTCAATCGGACTTTTAGAGTTTTATAATCTCCCATATGACTCTTATTAGATTCTCTGTACCTCATTTTGTATTTTAAGTTAAGAAAGTTTATTTTACATATAAATTATGGAAAAAGTGCTTTTAACAATATTTTTTTAACAACTTTTTGACAACACATATGTGGCAGCTTGTGATTGATCTGTTTTAAATATTTTTTTTAAACATAAATTCAAATAGACCAATAAAATGATGACATGTGTCCCGTTGTAAAAAAAATTATCAAAAAGTGTTGTCAAAATATCATCATCCATAAATTATAACCACATGGTAAGTATCAAATTTATATGAAAAATTTACTTATTTTAAACATTTATCATTTAAAAAATTAATATATATATATATATATATATATATATATATATTAGTATAAAATTACTATTTTATAACTGTATTATATCAATTAATGAAAAAATATTGTCAAATAAAAATTGTGGCAATTTTGTAATTTCCAGTATATATAAATCTTTGCTTTAATTGATTTGTTATGTTTTTATAACAGTTGGTTATGACAGTTCTTTGTATATAAACTCATACTTGTACCTCTTCAACAAAAGGAGTAACATATTTTCTCATTTTTGTCTTTTCTCTAATATTGTTCCTCGTTCTCTTTTTTGTTTCATACCTTTTTTTCTGGAAGATAAAACATATATTGGCTAGAAATATATAACTGAGTAAAAATTTCACAGAGAACAAATATCACTAAAATACTTATAAGATGAGGTTTACATCCAGTTACATATTATAAATTTGTCTTATCTTTAGTTGATGTGAAACTTTTAACACTTATTACTTTAACTTGTGAGATTAAGTGGTTAAAATACCTTCTTGATGATATTGGAATTAATCATAAGAATCATATTGTCCTTTACTATAATAATCAAATGGCTATTCAAATTGCCTCTAATTAAGTCATGAACGAGATCTAAACAAAGATAAGTTGTGAGGAAAAAGATTCATAGTGATTTGTTGAATTTCAACGGTATATGTTCCAAGCTAGGAATACTAAACTTGTACTTCCAACTTGAATTTGCTCTTAGCTTTAATTTATTGGTTAGGCTTTTATAATTGTCGATTTTTCCATATCTTTCAATATAAACCTACCTTTGTACCTCTTCAATGGAATAAATAATACACTTTCTCATTTTTCTCTTCTCTTTATTGCTCCTCTTTCTCTCATTTGCTTTATACGTCACTTTTTGAATATGCATATTGTGTGTTGGATATATGCAGTAATGTTGAAACTTTCAAGTAAAAATTAATGTGTTTTGTGTGTGATTAAACACGTTGAAACTTAAATTGTTGTAATATGTATTTTGTGTGTGATTTTACATTAGTTATTTGGGAAACAATATAATATAGGATGCAAACCCTCATTCTATTTTTAATTTCTTGTTTTGTTTGTGCCTTCACTTATTATTTTTCCTTCTCCAAACTGCCATAACTCTTGTCTTTCTTGACCTTTATTGCTTTCATTTTGTTAAGTAATCATGTCACTACCAAAAATTAAGCCACTACGAACTGTCTTGAATTCAAAGTAGTGTTCAAGATAAAGAATAACTATAGGTTATTTAATAACGAATGTTTATACACTTTAGATATTATATTAAACATAAAAATCAAGTTGTGCAAAATTATATGAAATTTTGTCTACATTATTTAATCAATAGAAAATTGTGAAATTCAACTATTAAATAGATTAAATGCATATTTTATAGAAGCCTATATATATTAAAAGTTGAAATTTGAATAATTTTTACAGTGTGTAAATGTTTCCTAACCCTAAAAATTTAGAAAACTCAAAAGAAGCAGTCTGCCAGAATCTGAGTTGGTGTGTGGTTTGAGAAATGACTCCAATAATGACAAAATGTGCTGAGACACGCAATTTAATCCATTTTGAAGTGTGTTGCTGATTGATAAGAGCACCAAAAAGGACTTTTAAACAATGAATGAATGTCCCATCTCTTTAAGTAGTCCCACCAAACTCTATTAAACACTTCAAAATTAAGTGGGATCGATGCATTATCATCTAACTACTACATTTTTTACATATTGTACACGCTAATTGAACTCAAAAATTAATCATTAAGTAAAATTAATTATTTTATATCCTTTTTTACTATATTATGATAATGACTGTAATTTAAGATTTTGTTACGTATAATAGTAATGAATATACATTTTTAACAAAAATAGTTAATTATACTAAGAAAAGGCACTAAAGAAGCATATTTAAAAGGTTAGCTTTCTGTCGTATCCGGCAACTTTAACGGTTGGACTTTCTTCACACATCATCTTATTGAGGGTGAAACATACTCATGCATAATACTTTATTATACAAAAAATAATTAAATATATTATTTATTATACGTTATAAAATAAAAATTATATATTCCAAACAACAAATACCGTTTTATATATACATATATGTGGTTAGAAAATTATTTTGAAGACAAAATTAAAACTTCATCATTGCTTCGATAAAAGAATTGAGAAGCAGTAAATCCTTGATCTCAATTTTGAGATGACAAAAAGATATCCAAATTAACAACTTATTAATATACATTTAAAATCCAAAAGGAAGATTATACAATACACAAATTTATGATGTTCGGTACACAAGCTAGCATCCATCCATACATACAGATTAACAAAATAAAACAATTAATCAATCATAAAGTCTCATTAATGATAATAATGATTAGCATAACTAATTTTTTACTGTATGAACGTTCTCACCACCTTCACCATCTGATCCACCAATGAAAAAGTGGGAGACACAGTGCCGTCATTCCCCGCCAACACCCTGTACTTGTCCTTTCGAGTGAAGTTCGTGCACTCAAACCCTAACGTCGCCGCTAGTATCCTCTGCACGTAGTTAGCCACGTCATGTGGACTCTTCCCCGAAGAACACGTCGCTTCTACCGGCAACTGGTTCAAGAAAGTAACCTCGTACACCGGTCTAGGGTTCATGAAGAAGAAAATGGGGTCCAAACCCTTCCAACCTCTCGCAGTTGTGGCGTGGAAGAACCCTACCCTGTAGTTCATGGCCACGGGCACTATCCGGTCAGTGAGTTCAGCGAAGAGGGCGCTGAACCTCAAAAGGAAAGGCTCGCGACATGTTGTTCCTTCGGGGCACACTACTAAATCACCTTTGGATAACTCTCGTTTGATTTTCTCAGCGTCCACATGGCGTGTTCTCGTGAGCCTTACGGTGGGAATGGGGGAGAGGATCTCCGATAACCGCGAGATGGAGTACGTGACCGCTGGGATTTTGCGGAGGAGGACGGAGGAGAGGACAACCGGGTCCATTAGGGTGCGGTGGGTGCAGACGAAGAGGACGCCGGAGTTTCCGCCGGAGGGAGGGAGGGGTGGTTTGCCCTTTACTATGACCTTGCCACCGAATAGCCATGTAATGTAGGGAATGGCCCAAAAGGGTAGAATGGAGCCAATAGCGATGCGGATAATGGCGAGTACAATACCCACCGGAATCCATAATAGGATCAGTAGGGAGGTGGACGGCGTTGGCCGCTTCACAAGGCGGCCGTCGTGGAAAATCACCGGAAGCGGCCGGAGCAGCTGGTGCTCGTAGTTTTGGCCTGTCAAATCTGGTGGATGTGATTGATCCTGCATGTAATGAAGGAAAGTATTTAGTATATATACGTAGATTAATTTTAGTTTACACGATTATATGTACACTAAATTAATAAAAGTTACTACTGATATTTTAATATAAAATTAACAAATTTGTATTATTATTTGATAAGTTTTGGTTTTACATCAATTAGTTTTGTTTTAATTTTGGTATAAATATAAAAAACATATCAAGTTATATACAGTATTCACATCAATCAAAAAAATATCATAAGATTGCTAAAAATAAGCCCTTGAGATAAACAAAACGTCATTTTAAACCACTAGACCGATTCAAGGGTGAAGTAAAGTTGCAACAATTTGTCCAAAACCTTCAGCTAAAAGCTAATTTATATACATAGAAAAATTCCAAAGGTGTTGATCTAATTAAACCAGCTAAAACCTAAAACTAAAACTGAAATTTACTTATTGGTGATCAGTGGTGCAACTATGTATAGTATTATTTTATTTGAAAATATGATTATCTGAATATAATATTTTGTTATTAAAAGAATTGTGAAATGAATGTGAAAGAGAAATAGGTGTGAAGTAATTTTCCAATTCCTATATAGATGAAGAAAAGTAAAGTGGGTATTGGTTTCCTTTTCCATGCATATATGTTTGATTTGATAGTGTAATGGGACATACCATAACCAAAGTGGGCGCGCCATTGTTGAGAAGGTTGGCGACCCTTTGAGAAATGGTGTTAGTGGAGTCACCATGGACAAAACCAGTGGCGAGGTCAAACCTATTGAAGGAGAGTTGGGTTCCGACGACCTCATCTGCGTGAAGATGCTCCTTCACGAACATCTCCACCATGATTTGTGGCGTCTTCGTCACCACAATCCTCTTCTCGTAGGAGCTGAACACCTTCCACTTGTCCATGTCGAGATCATCCATGTAGAACTTTGGCAAAACTGCTCTGGCCACAGACTCAATCTCAGACTTGGGAACCCCCGCCACAGCCACAAAGATCATCAACTTGAGAGAAGCATCGTCCATGCCAACCATGTCAAGTAACCGAATCACAGGCCATAGCGCAAGCAACAAGGCGAAACGAACCAAACCCGATGCTTCAAACGCCACCAACATGAAATAAGAGAATGCATCGGAGTCCTTCAGAAGCGTGCCTTCTAGCTCAGACACCACAGACTCCATAGTCTGAACGATCTTTCTTGTTCAGTAATACTGTTTGATTTGTGAGATTTTCTGAGTTTCAAAGTTTGAGCTTATAAAATGAATTGGTTTTTATGGTTATGACTTATATATGTATATATATATGTGTACAAAGAATAAGGAAAAAGGGTGTAATTTATTTGACTGGTCTCTAATTAACAGAAAGCAGTTTAGCTGTTTCACAACCACTTCTCTCCACTTGGGATTTCTTTGTCTTTGCTTTTGGGTGGATATATCCGCGAAGAAGAAAAGAGCATTAGAAGCGACGTTTATACGCAAAGATTGATGACTTAACCTCAACAAATAAAAGACGCTACTTTTGTCTTTGGGCACCTAATTAAAATTAGCGCGTCTCTTACCGTATTTTTAGGTTACTTACCACTACTTAAAATCAAAAATACGTATCTTTTGACCAATTTTTTTTTGTTTAATAAGAAAATATATTTATCGCCTCCTACGACTGTTGACTATTGTCTAGAGAGTACCATATATAAGCTGATATAATCAATATGGCTTTGCATTTCAAATTATCTTAAATTAGCAATAACACTATTTTTGATGTATTGAGTACACGATCTAAAATCTTGTACATTCGTACACGACTTTCAACCCTTTACAAACGGTACTCTTAACCCTTTAAATATATATATATATATATATATATATATATATATATATATATATATATATATATATATATATAAGAAAATTTATAAGTGGAAAATCTCAATCGAGAAAGAAGTGTAAAAAATATAAAATAAGATGAATGAAAGGAAATTAGGAAAAATAATATTACGCAGAAAACAGTATAAAAAAAACAATGGTATTATAACACGTTGATTTCACATAGAATAGAAAGATAAAATGGTTATAAAAATATAAATTTTTGTATTTTTTCTGAGTATTGGTAAGTTGAGACACTTACACTTATTTCACATGATTTTTACAATAAAAAATGGGAAATAACATGTCAAATGAGTGTAGAACCATGTCAAAGTATATTTTTTCATTTTTTTTTTAAAAAAAAAGAGTAAAAAGTAAGTAAAGATAATGTTAAATAAATAAAAACTTAAGTATGTCAAAAAAATTATTTTTCTGTAAAATAATGTTATTTTTTCTCGTGACTTCGAACTTTTGTTTATGGTTTCAAATTAACTTTTGCTATGTGGGTTGAGCTAATTATATAGCATTTAAGTGTGTCAAAAAATTATTTCTCTATAAAATAATGCTATTTTTTCCCATGACTTCGAACTTTTGTTTATGGTTTCAAATTAACTTTTGCTATGTAGGTTGAGCTAATTATATAGCATTCTGATATAGGTTTAATTGTTTGTTTTGTTCTCAGTTTGGTTGAAGTGTGTCAAGTTCGTCCACTCTTTTAAAAAAATTACAAGTTCGTTCACACATGGTTTGAAAGTGTCAATTGCATCTTAAAGTAGAAAAATTTGCATAAATGAAGTCCTTTCCGTTAAATACAGACTAACGATATTACCTGATTGATATTTGGTAGTACAAAATTGGAATGATATCTTATTGGTGGTCTTTAGTAATTTTTCTCAAAAGTCTCATTAAATTATAATATTTTAACTTTGTTATATCGTTATCTAAATCTTGTTAACTATGCATTGGAATTTAAAATTTAAAAATATTAACAAATAGGAAGAAGTCTATTTAAAACTAAAAGATAAGCAATGGGTAAATTTAATTTTAAAGTGTAGTTATCACATTTTAAAATTAATTTACCTACACTCTTTTTTTTTAGTGATTGATTTTTTTCTCGTAAAGAAAAAAGTAAGTTCTTTCTATCATTTGCAGTCAAATTAAATTTACGAAGAAATAAAGTTTGACCAAAACAGGAATTATAAAATCTTGTCCCAATGTTTTGTCTTGGAAGTTATGTGATAGACTTTAAATTTAATAATGGTTAAAGTCAAAGTTGGTAGGAAATAATATATGTTTGCTCCTGCTAAAAATGGCTTAAGCCAAAACAAGAAGTTTGGTGTCACATTTTATCAGGATTTAGCAAAAGAATTGAAAGTAGGTCAGAAAATATACCCCAATTCCTATCTTCTAAACAAGTATACGGTTGCTCAACTCCTACATGACCTTCAGCTAAAATTAATTGTTTCTATTATATATACCTATTTTACCAAAAAAAATTTACAAACTTATTTTAATTATTCAAAATTCATTTACCACGCTTTTGAAAATTTTGATCTACAAATTAGGTAAGGTTGATAAGAAAATTGAAATCCAATGCCCCTTTGTACTTTAGAATTTATTTCTTTGGGTGAAAAAAAATAAAAATAATGTCTATCCAGATAACCATTAATACCCAGAAGTATTTATTTTATTTTTAAGATTTTGTATAAAATTATTTAAAAATAAAATTTTAGAATATAAGTTTAGATTAAAAAAATATTTTTAAAATACAACTCAAATAAAATTAATATTTAAAATATTATTACAAAAAAATGTAGTCTTCTTGAAAAACAAATTTATATAAATTACATTAAAACATAAAATTTTAAAAAATGTGGCGTTCGCGTGGAGGAAGAACGGGGGAGGGGTGCGTATGGAGGAGGAAGAAAATAAAAAGAAGAAGATGAGGATAAAATAGTCTTTTCATGAGGCCTATGGGGAGGGTGCAAGGAGAAAATACTCTTCAATCCAAATGCAATGGGCAGCCTCTCACTGTGAATTGTCAAAATCTGCTCATTTGCATAGATATTTGACAGCAAAACATGATAGACAACGTTCTCTGAATCAAATGCACCCAATTCTGCATTTCCATGTATTCTACAAGCAGCAAGGAGAGTAACCCAAATGGATGCATCTGCTTGTATGGGCAGCATAATGTTGCAGATTAGGCTTGACCCCACAAAAGATCCCATGCAAAGGACTATCCAATGCAGTGATGACCCTCCAACATTAAAAATATAAAAGGTTAAAACCATTTAGGCGTCCTTTTCGTGAGGTATTCCCACTTAGGTCCTCTTCTTTTAAACTTTTCCAATTGAGTCTTTATAAGTGTTAATTTCAAACAAATTAGTCCCTACCGTTAAAAATCATTAACGATGTTAATTTTCTGTAAAAATGAAAGGATGATGTGTCAATTTTTTACCACGTAGAATCCCTTTCTCCCAAATTAGGGTTCAGATCAGAGATCGAACTTTTCGTACGCCGCTCCTGAGATCCCTAATTACGAATTTGAGTTCTTTTCCTCATAAAAATGCATGTGCATATTTATAAGATCTATTGATTATATGCCTTTTATTTGATTTAAACAAAGAATATGTATATTAGTGACAAACTATTAAAAGACAATGCTTGTTTAAAAATAATAAAAACTGTCGAGATTTAAAGAATAGTATTGTTGGATCTAACATATTTGGATATAGTGTTTGTGGGGAAACTCTTACAAACATTAATATTGATTTAGTATGTGTTTAGTTTTTAGCTACGATTAACATTATTTTAATTTGTTTTTTTTATTTATTTTGTTTATTCTTTTTTATAATAGATCATTATTTTTTTCATCCCATGAATAATGGATGGAAAAAGTTGGATAAGTTGCGATAAGTGCAGATTAATTTTTTTTGGTTGATTCTATATAATATTTGGTTTGCTAGCCGACTTGCATAAAATTTCAAATAATTTTATTTTAATTTAATTAAATTGATAGAAATAATAATTTTTATAGGTATGTCTTTTAATATAAGTGATATATATTATTTTATAATTTTTAAGTACTAACATATTGAAAATAAAATGATTTTGAATTGAAGTGAAACAAGAGAAAAATACGAATGAGAGTTATTTTTAAATGAACTGAATGTATATGAACAAATTACTTTCAGATGTATTGGAAAATGATAAACAAGTTGTTTATAGAAGAAACACACATATATTATGTCTGTGTCATAAGATTTTAAAAATTTAAGTCAATACAAACTATATACCACAAATGCGAGTTAATCCATCGTTAATTAGTGTGAATTGTAAATTATGCATAACAAGTCTAAGTAGGCTAAAATATCTAACTTACTTTGCACTTTTTATTGTGACATAACCCTCTCTCTTTGAAACTTTTTTTTTTATATGAGATAAATAAAATTAATTCAAGTTTATAAAATAATTAGTTTAATTGATTTTAATTATAAATATCACAATCAAAGCTTTTATTTCAAATACCTTTATAATTAAGCCATTTAAAAAAATGTATTGCACTTTCAATGATATTTTCCCAAGTATGAGTGATACGGTCATTCCCAATGCTTCAACATGTATATAGGACGATAAATATATCTTTCAATAAATTTCATTTCTAAAATATAATATAATTGATTATTTCATTATTTTACAACAAATAATTAATGAATTTTGAAATATTAATATAACTTAAATGACAAAAATTTATAATAATATTTAAAATGAGTTTATTTAAAAATTATATTTTATTAACTAAATAAATATAATACATAAATGACTGGAATTTTTCTCCTAAAATTTATTTTAAGTTTCAAATAACAAATATGCCTATGTGAAAACTTTGAATTTTATGATGAGTTTTTATCTGATTAGTCCTTTTTATATTAAACACTTGCTTTTCAATGAAAACTTAATTCACCCTTTTCATAAGTAAAGTATTTTAAGGCAAAAAAAAAAAGAGTAAAATTTATAAGAAATGCGTTTATTTTTTACGGTTTTTTACCCATGGCTTGTAAGCCGTCGGTAAATGCAGTGGTGCACTAAATTAACCACGGGTTAGAGGCCTTCAGTAATGTCTTCGAAATATTTTATCCAAATTTCCGTTATTTTTACTCTGCAGTTCATTCTCACCAGCCCTATTCGTCGTCCAAAACCCTTCGCTCCAAAACCCTTCGTCCAATACTGCGATATCAAAGCCCAAATTTTAGAGGTGTTTCCGTCAGGGTGGTGGGTCGTGGTAGTTTCCGTTTGCGTCAGTGGTGGTGGGTCATCGAGTTTCGCTCGACGACAACATTAAGGTGAAGGGAGCTTGTTAAGTTCGTGGTCTTGGTCTGCAGAGGCTGGCATTGTCGTCCATTTTGCTTTCGAGGTAAGTTTTTTTTGAAGATTGAATATGCTTGTTGAGTTCGTTGGGATACGAAAACCCTAGCTACCAAATTAAACATGGATGTGAAACCAAAAGCAGATGCTTTGACAAAAATCTGAAGCAAAACACTAATCAGCACTATTCTTTTATCCTAAATTGCTTAGGCCTTGGGATTTCCTTTTTCTAATAATATGAATTGTTGATACTTATTTTTAATTTATTGCCGAAGGTGGTTAGTTTGAAAGGCTTAGATAGGGAAAGTTGGAAGGAATAATTTCATAGTTGATAAGGACAAAACATAGATAAGCACCAATAACAGAGACCAAAAAGAGAATCATATTAAGTTTTCACTTTAGATGAAGATCATTCTAGCACCAATAACACTGGAGTTGATACTCTTATTGTTTATTATTTGAGTAGTGTTCCTAGTGGAGTTTTCATTTGCCTTAGTGTTGATGCTGATAATTTTGCTCTTTCTCTTTTATACATTTAGACATAGGTTGTGTTGTTTTTAGTTTTGATTTGTGGTTAATTTAAGTTAGGCTGTGTTATTTTTAGTTTTGATTTGTGGTTAATTTGAGTTAGGCTGTGTTGTTTTTAGGTTAGATTATATTAGTTTTCCTTTTTTACACTAGTTTAGTTTAGATATGTTTCTTCTTCTCTCTTCTTTGTTGTTTTCTGTTTATTGAGCACAATGCTTAATTCAAGTGTGGGAGAGTGGTAAATTTTTTTTTTCTGTTTAGTTAAGTCTGTTTACAGTTGTGCTTTACTACTTTAAAATTCTCTTTAGTTGATCTGAACTTTGATACTTTTGTAGTTTTTCTTTCAATTGTTACTTTAGAAGTTTAAGAATCTAATTGCATTATAGATTTGATGTGACTTTGAAGAGTGTTTTGATTATTCCTTTTAATACTTTGTTTTGATTATCCCTCAGAATTTTTCTACCTAAAACTATCATATTGTCAATGTTCGAATTTCAAGCCAATATATGAAATCTGTTGGGAAGTCTCACGTTAGCTCAATTCTTGGAGTGGCGCTTATATTATAATGTACTTACTATATGCATTATTTTTTGGATTAAACTACAAGATTCAAAGAGTAATATTTTATTTATAGATTTAACATCTCTTTCAACTGGCTTCCTTCATAGTTTATCAGAGTTAAAAAAACTGAAATTATTGTTTTCAATTTTCTCATAAATGTGTGGCATCATTATTTTATTAAGTAGTTGCTACTTGATAGGTACAATAAACTAAGATATTCTAAATGCTTAAAAAATTTTAGGATTGTTGAGAAGACAGACTTCATCCTTAGCTTTTTTAAATGTGATTGATCTTGTACTAAACTATTCGTTGGAGGTCGATGCCCTTGTTAAGTACTTAAAAAACCATCAAAGGTTTTTATCATGCAGGCAAAACCAGAGACAGTGCATAAGGTGTGTGACATAGTGTCCCTGTTGGCCTGAAAATAGACCTTTCAAAAACATCACTTGCTTCTTCTGAAATAATGCATTTGGGTTCACATAATGTTGTTTAACGAATAGACCTCTCACTAACTGCTTTCCTCTTCTTCAATATAATATTATATTCATACAATGTACTCACTGCACATTATGAGTTCATGTTTTATGAAATTGGTGAATGCATTTACATTATGAAGTTAGGAGTTAGTTATCTGAACTGGGTGCACTTTGAATGGACTGTTTGGACGTTAGTGATTGAGTTAATCTAGATATATTATCAAATTCAGTTTACCAAAGTCACTTTATCAATAAATCTTGTGACACGCTCTTCTTCTGTGCCCTCATCTTAATGTTCTGAGTCATTATCCTACTGTTTTTAGATCAATTTAGTCATTATCCTACTATTTTTAGAGAGTATATTTGCAGGCAATTTGGTTAGAACAAAGGTAAGAAAGGCAGAAATTGAGACATCTGGAAAGGTGGTGTACTGCATACTGGAGGATCCATCACCACACATGAACACGCGATTCGTATGGTAAAAATCTTGATTCTTTTCTTATCAATAACTCAATAACATCATGTACTTTGAAATTAATATATGTTTCATTCGTATGTTTTATTAAAATATTACAGGGAACGGCGCTTGGACGGGCTGTTCATGTTGATGAGGTCTTTACACAAACTCATATTCGCAAAGGGACTGACGAATATGTTGATGAGAGGTCTCGCAAGACCATTGTAAGTAAACTTTTTAACAACATTCAATTTTGTACTCTTTTTTCACACTTTCAAATTCATGTTACTGATGTTTCTATCTTATTTAACAGGAAGATTTTTCTGCGAGATTGACATAGGCGAGACCAGAGGAGGGATCTGGTCCTGATGGTAGAGCAGATGCTGACGAAGAAATGATCAGGACCCAATGCTAGGTTGATACTGTCGGGGGAAAAAAGAAAGGACAACTGTATGGGTAAGACAACTTGCCTCTCATTATAGTGCTGGAAGAGGAGGCATATTCAGACATCAACCATCTACCTCTACCACATTTGACCCCAACAATATCGTCAGTAAAGATGCTTATGATTCACTTCTAGCCAGATTTGAAAATCTGAAAAATCTGGTTAAGACATTGGTTCCTCAACAAGGACATACCACCCCATCATCATCTCAGCAACCATGTCCACCTCAACAACCTCCTTTCTAGACCACAGTTGTGCAAGACGAAGATAGTGATGATTCTGATGATCCTGATGATCCTGAAAATGCTGATGATTATCATAGGTTTTGATATTTAGGAACTTTAGAAAAATATTTGTTAGGTTTTCTTTTTTAAAAACTTTGACACTTATCAAAGTTTGAAGTTAGTATTTTATTATCAAACTTTGTTTTGCATTTAAACTTAGAAGTTTGGGATTGCATTTAAACTTTGTTTTGACACTTATCATCTTTTGAAACTTAGAATGATTGAAGTTTTCTTTATGAATGTTGAATAATTGCATTTGAATTGCTTGGATAAATTGATGTTTGGGATTGTTCATTTTTCATTTGCAGGTTTTGGGTTTAACACAGAAGCAAATTAGGCTGGAAAACGTCATTCACATTACCGACAGCCTTAAAGCCGTCGCTAACAACTGTCTAAATTACCGACAGCCGTCGGGCAGACGCAAAAGCCACACACTTTCGGAAAGCGTTACCTAGGGCTTCCCCCCTCGGTAATTCCGACGGCTTGAAGGCCTTCGGAATTACCGAGGGTTTTTGAGCCGTCGGTAATACCGAAGGCCACGAGACCGTCGGTAAGGTTTCCGACAAGCAAATTACCAAGGGCTTTTAGCCGTCGGTAAAGCCCTTCTTTTTTGTAGTACAACACTTTTTTTTTGGCATTAGGATGATTTATTTAGCAATAAGAGATTTTACACATGCAAAAAGGTGCAGGTGTTAGGGGTGCATTTTTATAACACTAAGAAGGTGAGTCTCATTCATGACTCTGATAGAAACAATTGCTAAAGAATAATTAATTTATCGAATGTAAGTAAAGAATTAATTAGATATGGATTATACTTTCTTCTTGAAAACTTCTTCATTTCAAAAACATTACTTTTAAACTTCAATATCTTCACCCATCTCTTGGAATCTAAATTCTGGTCATCCAACTCCTTATTTTCGAGGCAAGAATTTGTCTCAAAGGCTCTAACCAATTCTAATGAAAGTATGCAGGTCAAGTTAACCTGCATTCTCTACCACCCATAGACACTACCACAAGAACCCCAACTCTTTCTTTCCCCCAAACCTTCAGAATTAAGAAAGGAAAATCATCTATGATATAGAGTCATGACCCTCACTACTCTTATCAAGATGTTTTCTGTTCTCAATACTTCTAGTTAAATACACAACTTTACTATCTAGACTTGGAAAAAATGGTAAACCATACCATTTAGATTCAACTCTTCACAGAGAAGACACGATAAACCCACAACTCACAAGTTGTTTTAAGAACGAACTGCTCTGATACCATTAATTTAACATCTCATTTTTTTAATAGTAAAATACTACTAAAATGAATATTACATATATGATAAATTAACTAATATAAGAAGCAAACCTACGAAAGACAATATCTACAACCTGTAGATTCGTCCAACTTCTCTACTGAATCCCCTTGATCACTTATCGCTGAAGTAACTGAAACAACTGTCTCCCTAAGCTCACACCAATCGGGTGATCATCGCAAAAGAGAAAACATACAAGGACAGACAAACACATAAGCAATGATGAGCTAGATAAACAAAATTATTCATATTATGCAATTATATGTTACCATTAGTTGGAATTATAAACGACACAATATACACAATTTAACCATGCATCAACTACTCAACACGACTCATCTGGATTTGTATAAATGTCGAACTATTGGTAGTCTTTACACTTTTATAGTTCAACTGGCACTCCCCAACACTATACAAGATTAGTCCTTATACAAGTATATGCTAAACTCTATGTCTATAGGCAAGAACTTCCCGCTACTTTCACCACAGGCATCATTCTTCTCTATTTGAGCATGAATGTTCCTTAGAGTGTCGGAATAGACTTACCATTTCAAAGCTCCATACATTTATACAAGGCAACAACAAATCCTCTATCATCACTTCCAATCATCTCACCTTGAGATTTCCAAATCATACTCAATTACATCATCTTGATTCACAATTATGTTCTTACAACCATCACAAGTCTAATATGTAAACAAACATGACACTCTGCCAAGCAAACAACATTAATCAATCCATATACATTACCAAACAATAACAGTTCCAAAAGAACCACTAAACAACACAAAACTCCGTAACTCATACTTAGACAAAGAAAATGGCTTTGAAACCATCACCAACAGTTTCAAAAAGGTCCAAAACCCCCCAAAACAACCTAAAGAACGTCCAAAAATAATACCTAGAACCCCGAAAACCACCAAAAATTGTCCTGAATGATTTTCCGACGACAATAATTTATTATCATACATAATAATCAATTATTTACAAGAGCTTTGAAGAAAATACGACTTTCTGACTAGAATAATCGATTATCAAGTGAGATAATCGATTATTCTTATCAGTTTTTTACAGCAACCTGATTTTTCTGGTTTTGGTGCATCTGAGACATATCCAAATGATCAATATAAAATTTGTAACACTAATATTGATATGAAACATGTTTATAGATGAAAGTAAAGTATTGCATTGGTCATTTGGATAGGAATTAGATGTACTAAACCAACTCAAACTCTACTCCAAAACATAAAACTCAATAACTAGAGGACCCCAAACCCAATTCTAACACTTTGTACCTATTTTTACCAATTTGGTGACTCACACAAGTTACAATCCACTTGCTAAGACTGCCCTCAACAGCCCAATTATACCCAAAACCTCTAACTCTCAAATTCACTACCTCACTTCCTCTAAAATGACCTAAAACACTACCAAATCACCAAGTTTCCTACAAAATAACTTGTATCACATAATTCTACAACCCTAACCAACTCAAACTCAGTTGTGCATCATACCCAAACCAATTCACACACACAATTCACAGATCCATAACTTTGTCATTCAAAAGGCATATGATTTAAACTAGTAGTTTACCCAATTCAACTCAAATAGTAACAACATGCATAACACAGTTCACACACATACATTATTCATAAATCAAAACAAAAACCTAGCTCCCTTTACCTTAAAGATTCAGTGCACAGAAGAATCCCAACCCTAACAGCTCATTAGCACCTCACGAGATATGCTATAGGACCCTACAGATCACCATTTTGGTGATGAAAAATAGCTTTTAGAACTGGAATTGGACATAGAATTAAAGAGGTACCCCAAAACACACATGCAATCAACATAAATTGCATGGTAGAGATTCAAGAACAACGAAAAAAAAGGGAAAATAACTTACCCGCTAAAATCTAGAAATTGATCGGTCAGTTACGGAGCCCTAAGAGCGGAGAACGTTGGAGCACCTCCTAATCAAAGATCCTATGGTTCAGTGAAAAGATTTGGTAGAGAGAAGAAGAATAATAAAGAACAAAGAAGAGAGTCGTGAAGGAAAAAACTGGGTGCTGAGATAATAAGAAGTAACTTTGAAAATCAATATAATATATATATATATATATATATATATATATATATATATATATATATATAATTTTATCTTTAAATTTTCAGTCTTATTTATCTTATGCCACTTGTGCTTTCTCTCAAGGCTATTTTTCTCAGTCCTTACATCAAGCGTTAGTAAGTGCATTTTTATAACACTAAGCAGGTGAGTCTCGTTCATGTCTCTGACAAAAACAATTGCTAAAGAATAATTAATTTGCCAAATATAAGTAAAGAATTAATTCGATATGGATTTTACAGTTTTATACTAATGATATTTTTTTCACTTGGATTATTTTTCCTTTAATTATAAACAATATTTACTAAAATTTATTTAATGTTTTATGATAATTTTTTTACATATAAAATTAATTAGTATTTTCTGATAATTCATTTATATATATATATATATATATATATATATATATATATATATATATATATATTCAATTGAATCAAAATATATTTTAAATCATAATATATTTTAAACATAATTAGTTTAGTCTATTAAGTTAATATTTGGAAGGTAATTAAGATAGAAAATGATCCAAAAAAATTTTTAAGATTGAAGATTTTTCAAAAAATTCCAAGAAAAAAGATTATTCAAAGTCTCAAGTGAGGATGACAAATAATCCGTACTCGTAAATATATATGGATACGATAGATATTAAATGAATATCTTTACTAAATTCTTATGAGTATAAATATTTAATTATGCATTTTCTAATAAGACGAATACATGTATTATTTATTTTTAATCCATATACTCGTTATCCACTCATAATCATATTTTTATGTTTTTTTGATAATAATTATTAATAATTTTTGTTTTAATATTTTAAAAGAAATCTAAAATTCCAAAAAATGGTATTTTAGAAACGATAATAGTTTAAAAATAGTGAGACTCAATTATTTTAATATTAAATAGTTTATTTATAAATAGTTTTGTTATAAACTAGTTTCATTATTTTAAAATGTACCATATCTTTGTAAATCACTTTTCTAAAGTTTTCTCCTTCTCTCTAAGAGTTCTAACTCCTGAGTCATCTCTTTGACGATCAGGAGGTGTTTTGAAGATTACAACCTCAAGGTTTACAAATCTAACATATCAATTTATGTCATAAAGCAAGTAAGTTTCTACACATTTTTACCTATGAGTTTCGGTCCTTGATCATGCAAAGAAACTATTTTGCATGTATCAATTGGTTTTCTACTTTTATTCTTGGTTGATCTAGAGTTCTAAGGACTCTGCTCGTAGTGTTTCATAGGTTCGTCTAGAAATTTCTTGCATTATAAGCAATCGATGGGACGTTCTTAGAGTTAGAAAATTTCTTTGAGAGGTAAGGGAAGCTAGTGACATTTCTTGATCACTTTAAAACGATTTTAGGTTGGTTTAGATACATTTGTTTAGGTCCATTGAGTTTAGGATACAATCTAGGAGTTTTAGAAGTTAGGAAAGATGCATATGATAGGTCATGAGGGGTGTAAATTCTACAGATTTGATGCCGCAGAATTATGCAGTCTCATTGAACGAGTGCATTCTAGTTGAGCGAGCAGAACTCTTCTAGTTGAGCGAGTGTAGTCACTGAGCGAGCAGAACCCACTGTTTCTGTTTTCGCATAGCAAGTCTTGGTGGTTGAACGAATGGGCTGACAGACACTTTTAGCTGAGCGAGCAGAATTGATGGCTAAGAGAAAATATCGTATTTTCAACTAAGTTTTTATATATTTTCTTAAAGTGTGTTCAATGTATGTGATTGTTTGAATGATCGGTTTATAGTACTTATTGTAAAACAAGATTATGCATAGGAGTATATATATGATTATGAGAAGGATATGATGATAATGAATATATGGTTGATTATGTGAATGGTATTGATGGACGTAATTCCATGATCCTCGTGGAGGGGTTATGTGGTGATGCCTTGTATTGTTGTTGTTGTTCTATGAATGTATGGAGCTTTGAACTGGTGGTCTATTCTGGCACTCTAATGATCATCCATTCTCAAGGGTGAGACAAGTGGTAAGAGTAGCAGAAGGTCCTCGTCTATGGGTGCTGATCAGAGCTATAAGCAACTAAAATGGATTAACCTTGTATGGTAGCTTGGTTTCAGCCAGCTGTATTATCATTACAAGGGCACAAACTATCAATAGTGCGACATTCATACTAAATTCGGATAATCAGTTTAGGTCTTTGCATGTTAAGATGTTTGGGTTGATGTATGTGATATAAATGATTTATGTATGCTATGTTATAAATGTTATATGATTTCTTTGGTATCTAACTTACCCTTGCTTTTGTGTTGTTTGTCTTTGGGTATGTTTCCTCTTTTGCAGTAATCACCTAAATGGTGTGAGCTTAGAGATGACATCTTTTAGGAAACTCATCGTTTGGTTGAGAGAGAAAAACAAATAAATAATCTTTGGTCCAACAATAATAAGATCTTTTTTTCCAGTAGTCTCATGTTTCTTGTAAGTTCTTATCTATGTATGTCTTATTTTAATAGTTTTATACTACTAAATTGGGATTTCACAATCAAAATAAAATTAATAAAAAAAATAATTATTAAAGAATTATTTAAATTTAGCTTCGTATATTTTATTTAGACCTATAAAATTGAAATTATTTTTAAAAAAGTTAATTTTTTTAAATTTATATTTTGTTACAAATAATTCAAATTTGTATTACATTAATATTTTAATGAATAATTTTAATTTGAATTATATTTTAAAGATTTAATCTTAAATAATTTCATTTAACATATATATATATATATATATATATATATATATATATATATATATATATATAT